>NC_084593.1:11854790-11969790 GCF_033807715.1 Cololabis saira | reverse complement strand
CCATCATCCATCCATCATCCATCCATCATGCATCCATCCATCATCCATCCACCCATCCATCCATCCATCATGCATCCATCCATCCATCCATCCGTTCATCCATCCATCATCCATCCATCCATCCATCATCCATCCATCCATCATCCATCCATCATCCATCATGCATCCATCCATCATCCATCCATCCATCATCCATCCATCATCCATCCATCCATCATCCATCCATCCATCCATCATCCATCATGCATCCATCCATCATCCATCCATCCATCCATCCATCCATCATGCATCCATCCATCATCCATCCATCATCCATCCATCCATCATCCATCCATCCATCCACCCATCCATCCATCCATCATGCATCCATCCATCCATCCGTTCATCCATCCATCCATCCATCATCCATCCATCCATCCATCCATCATCCATCCATCATCCATCCATCCATCCATCATCCATCCATGCATCCATCCATCATCCATCCATCATCCATCCATCCATCCACCCATCCATCCATCCATCATGCATCCATCCATCCATCCATCCGTTCATCCATCCATCATCCATCCATCCATCATCCATCCATCCATCCATCCATCATCCATCATCCATCCATCCATCATCCATCCATCCACCCATCCATCCATCCATCCATCATGCATCCATCCATCCATCCATCCGTTCATCCATCCATCATCCATCCATCCATCATCCATCATCCATCCATCATGCATCCATCCATCCATCATCCATCCATCCATCCATCATCCATCCATCATCCATCATGCATCCATCCATCATCCATCCATCCATCATCCATCCATCCATCCATCCATCATCCATCCATCCATCCATCATCCATCATCCATCCATCATCCATCCATCATGCATCCATCCATCATCCATCCACCCATCCATCCATCCATCATGCATCCATCCATCCATCCATCCGTTCATCCATCCATCATCCATCCATCCATCATCCATCCATCCATCCATCATCCATCATCCATCCATCATGCATCCATCCATCATCCATCCATCCATCATCCATCCATCATCCATCCATCCATCATGCATCCATCCATCATCCATCCATCCATCCATCATGCATCCATCCATCATCCATCCATCATCCATCCATCCATCCATCAGGCATCCATCCATCCATCCATCCATCCATCCGTTCATCCATCCATCCATCATCCATCCATCCATCCATCCATCATCCATCCATCCATCCATCCGTTCATCCATCCATCCATCATCCATCCATCCCATCCATCCATCATGCATCCATCCATCATCATCATCCATCCATCATCATCCATCCATCCATCCATCCATCATGCATCCATCCATCCGTTCATCCATCCATCCATCATCCATCCATCCCATCCATCCATCATGCATCCATCCATCATGCATCCATCCATCATCCATCCATCCATCCATCCATCCATCATCCATCCATCCACCCATCCATCCATCCATCCATCCATCATGCATCCATCCATCCATCCATCCGTTCATCCATCCATCATCCATCCATCCATCCATCCATCCGTTCATCCATCCATCCATCATCCATCCATCCATCCATCCATCATCCATCCATCCATCATGCATCCATCCATCATGCATCCATCCACCCATCCATCCATCCATCCATCCGTTCATCCATCTATCCATCATCCATCCATCATCCATCCATCCATCCATCATCCATCCATCATCCATCCATCATCCATCCATCCATCATGCATCCATCCATCCATCCATCCATCATGCATCCATCCATCCATCCGTTCATCCATCCATCCATCCATCATGCATCCATCCATCATCCATCCATCCATCATCCATCCATCCATCCATCCATCATCCATTCATCCATCATCCATCCATCCATCCATCATCCATCCATCATCCATCCATCATCCATCCATCCATCATGCATCCATCCATCATCCATCCATCCATCCATCATCCATCCATCATGCATCCATCCATCCATCATCCATCCATCATCCATCCATCATCCATCCATCATGCATCCATCCATCCATCATCCATCCATCCATCATCCATCCATCCATCCATCCATCATGCATCCATCCATCCATCCATCATGCATCCGTCCATCCATCCATCCATCCATCCATCCATCCATCATCCATCATCCATCCATCCATCATCCATACATCCATCCATCATCCATCCATCATCCATCCATCCATCCATCATCCATACATCCATCCATCATCCATCCATCATCCATCCATCATGCATCTATCCATCCATCATCCATCCATCTATCATCCATCCATCCATCATCCATACATCATCCATCCATCATCCATCCATCATGCATCCGTCCATCCATCCATCCATCATCCATCCATCCATCATCCATCCATCCATCAATCCATCCATCATCCATCCATCCATCCATCATCCATCCATCCATCCATCATCCATCCATCCATCCATCCATCATCCATCCATCCATCCATCCATCCATCATCCATCCATCCATCCATCCATCCATCCATCCATCATCCATCCATCCATCCATCCATCCATCCATCCATCCATCCATCCATCCATCCATCCATCCATCCAGAACCCTCACAGAAACAGATGTTTCCTGGATTGGAGCAGATGTGGCTCTAAAACCCGTAGAAGCCTTTCAGCATTGATGTTTCCAGTCCAGATGGGCCAGCTGTTGATCTACAGATCTACAGCACCATCTCATTACACCCGGACTGACCGGTCAGTGATGCTCCTCCAGGTGTTTTCAGCTCACGTTAATAGACTTTTGTTGCCTGTCACTTTGTCTGAATTTGTTTGTATAAAAAGAGCTTGAATCGCCTGATAAATGAGTTTTACTTGAGGCTCGTTAGTGGAAGAACAGCATGATCAGAATGTAACAAGACGGTCCCGGTTCCTGTTTGTATTCAGACCACTCTTCTTCTCTTGTTTCTGTACCAGCGGGAGACTCCGGCTCTGACCTGGGACCAGCTCTGGGGCCGGGTCTAATTGTTGGATGAATAATGACTTTGAAGGTTTTTAATTTTCCCTCCCATCAGTGCAAACATGGATCCAGATTATTCCTCTGGTGGAAAAACGTTTAGACATTTTCAGGATGTGGAGCTGAGGCCCTGGGAGCAGCTCTGAACTTCAACTCCCAGCATGCACCCCTGCCATCTGCTGTCCTTTAATACCCCTGCGCTGGTCTCCTAAATGCCACCTTTGTTGTCTGGTTTTCCTGACCTTTTAGTCATCAAATGAGCTCAGAGCAAAGACAACTCACCCGCCGCGTCGATGTCAGCGTCTCTTCACAGTTTCAGCACATCTGTACGGAGGAAAACGAGCAAACATCTCGGTCTTCACCTAAACTGGACTAAAACAAACCTGAAACTGTTCAGACCAAAGTTAACAAGGCCAGGGCTGCAGGGGACCTGCTCGGTACCCGGACCGGGAACCCTGGGTCTTATCTTTTCTTTTCTTTTTCCTTTTATTTCTTTATTTCATTCATTAAAAGAAAAACAAAACAGTTCAATATAATTACAACAAATCTCTTTCCTTGAATGAAAGGGAACAGAAAGAAGACTAAGTTTATTTTATCTGTCTCTTTTTCCTAAGAAATCAAATTTCAATTAATGTAATAATAAAATAAATAAATAAATAAAAAACAAATTACGCAATTTAAAAAAACACTTTCCAATAAACGTAATAAAAAAACAGACAAACAAACAAACAAAAACAAAAACAAAACTACAACAAAGTTATAAAATAACACAAAATAGCTGTCGTCAAACACAGATAGTCGTATTCTTTTTTGATTCAAAGAAAAAAAAATATGACAATGGTGCTAAAAAGAGAGAGAGAAAAAACAGGAAAACCCACCTAACTTAACAATTATCATGATATTTCTTCATCAAACTGGCTTTTATTATTCTTTTTAATCTAATGTTTGATTTGCATTCTTTGGCTTCTGTATTCAGATTGTTCCATCAACTAATACCTTTTACAGAAACACAATGTTCCATTAATTTTGTCCTGAACTTTGGTTTTTTAAAGCTCTCTGTTCCTTTTAAGTTATACTTATTTTCTCTTTTTTCCAATTTTTTCTGTATACTGATTGGCAAAATTTTCTCATGAGCTGTCCACATAATTTTCAGAATTCTGTGGTCCACTAATTCAAGAAATTTTAACTGAGGGAATAATGGATTTGAAGGATGAACAAGGGAGGTCAAAGGAGAACTGAACACGCAAGGAAACAGACTTTCAAAATAAAAGAGGAAGCACATACAACCTAAAAGACCCAATAAGATAAATATTCAATTAAATTCTAAATACTTTATAAATCCTTGAAGGGAAACGATCTAGAAACGCAAAAGCCACCGGAAACCCAAGACCATTATATTACTAATGTTGAATCATGTCCATATTTCATTCTTTCTGATTGGACACCTAGAGGGAGATGGATTTGTGGACCAGCGGGTCCACCGTGATGAGCAACAAAAATCCAGCCACTCGTTCCTGAGATACAAACACCCACAGCTCAGCAACTGGTCCACATGGGGGGTTGGAACATCCATCCATCCATCCATTCATTCATTCATCCATCCATCCATCCATCCATCCATCCATCCATCCATCCATCCATCCATCCATCCAACCATCCATCCATTCATGCATCCATCCATGCATCTGTCCGTCCATCGATCCATCCATCCATCTATACATGCATCTATCCATCGATTCAACATCCATCCATCCTTCCATCCATCCATCCATTCATGCATCTGTCCATCCATCCGTCCATCCATTTATCCATCCATCCAACCATCCATCCATCCATCCATCCATCCATCCGTCCATCCATTTATCCATCCATCCATCCATCCATTTATCCATCCATCCATCCATTCATCCATTTATCCATCCATCCATCCACCCATCCATCCGTCCATCCATCCATCCATCCATCTATCCATCGATTCGCATTTTATTTTATCTAAGTATTGTTTATTACAGTACAAACATTAGCATGCTAAAGCTCTTGATCCATCCATCCATCCATTCATTTATCCATCCATTCATGCATCTATCTATCCATCTATCCATCCATCTGTCCATCCATCCATCCATCCACCCATCCATCCGTCCATCCATCCATCCATCCATCTATCCATCGATTCAACCATCCATCCATCCACCCATCCATCCTTCCATCCATCCATCCATCCATCTATCCATCGATTCAACCATCCATCCATCCATCCATCCATCCATCCATCCATCCATCCACCCATCCATCCGTCCATCCATCCATCCATCCATCTATCCATCGATTCAACCATCCATCCATCCACCCATCCATCCGTCCATCCATCCATCCATCCATCTATCCATCGATTCAACCATCCATCCATCCATCCATCCATCCATCCACCCATCCATCCGTCCATCCATCCATCCATCCATCCATCCATCCACCCATCCATCCGTCCATCCATCCATCCATCCATCTATCCATCGATTCAACCATCCATCCATCCACCCATCCATCCTTCCATCCATCCATCCATCCATCCATCTATCCATCGATTCAACCATCCATCCATCCACCCATCCATCCTTCCATCCATCCATCCATTCATGCATCTATCCATCGATTCAACATCCATCCATCCATCCATTTATCCATCCATCCATTCATGCATCTGTCCATCCATCCGTCCATCCATCCAGCCATCCATCCATCCATCCATCCATCCAACCATCCATCCATCCATGCATCTATCCATCGATTCAACATCCATCCATCCATTCATGCATCCGTCCATCCGTCCATCCATCCAACCATCCATCCATCCATCCGTCCATCCATGCATCCATCATCCATCCATCCATCCATCCATCCATCCAACCATCCATCCATCCATCCATCCATCCGTCCATCCATTTATCCATCCATCCATGTATCCATCCATCCATCCAACCATCCATCCATCCATCCATTTATCCATCCATCCAACCATCCATCTATCCATCCATCCGTCCATCCATTTATCCATCCATCCATCCATCCATCCATCCATCCGTCCATCCATGCATCCATCATCCATCCATCCATCCATCCATCCATGCATCCGTCCATCCATTTATCCATCCATCCATCCATCCATCCATGCATCCATCATCCATCCATCCATCCATCCATCCATTTATCCATCCATCCATCCATCCATCCATCCATGCATCCATCATCCATCCATCCATCCATCCATTTATCCATCCATCCATCCATCCATCCATCCATCCATGCATCCGTCCATCCATCCATCCATCCATCCATCCATCCATCCATCCATCCATTTATTCAGCCATCCATCCATCCATTCATCCATCCATCCATTATCTAATGCTAATGTTAGCTTGAGCATAGTAATTCTCAAATGTATGTTAGCCTTAGCAGGCTATAAAATGCTTAACATTATTATTTAACACTAATTCAGTTTAATTTTATTTTATCTAAGTATTGTTTATTACAGTACAACCATTAGCATGCTAAAGCTCTTGATGTAGCATTAAATTTACATTGCTAACGCCACGAAATAATGTAAAAGCTCATGATTTACCGTTGTGGATAATGTTTACTTTAAAATCTTAAATTTCATGATGTAATGTTAGCGTGATAAATCTAACAATATAGCATCAGGCTAGTATACTTAAGCTATTAATACTGCATTAGCATGTTTAAGCTCATGATTTAGCATTAGCTTTACAATGTCAGGGCTCATAAAACAACCTTAGCTTTAGCATGATTTGTGTTTTAGCATATAGACCTAAAGAAGCAGTGGTCCTGGTACAGTACCTGGTGGTACTCCTCTCACAGGCCTTTATAAACCCTGATGTGATGAAGACGCGTCTCAGTCACACCAGGAGCCACATATTTGAAGAGCAGCACATTTCTGTTCCTGTAGGAGGTGAAGCAGCAGACGGATCTGCAGGTTCGAGCTGCAGGCGGTCCTTCACATGCGCTCGTGAACGTCTTCTTCTTTATTTATGTTGTTCACCTGCTGTTTGCACGTCGAGGTCACCGGTTCACCTCCGCCATAATTCAGCTGCCGATCCGAGGTGTCCTGAGAGCGCCTGTCAGAAACTCCTTGACTGAAACACACTGGCTGACCTTGAACCGTGAGACACCACAGAGTAAAAAAAAAAAAACAGATACTCTGTTCAACTGGTCGAGAGAAGGAATAAAGTTAACAGCATTTTAAACTTAAAGCTGAGTCAAACATCCAAAGTAAGTTTGTTTTTTCTGAAGAGAGAGCCTCACGCTCGCTCATAGGTTCTCTCCAAACTCCACCAGCACCTCAGAGGTGTTTCATGAGAGAAACACCTCTGAGGTGATGCCACACATACCATTGATTACTGATCAGTATTGATTGTGTTTGGTTATTGTGTTGTAGGACTTCAGAAGTTGACCTTCCTCTTCTCAGAGAAACCTGCTGACTCTGAGTTAGTTTAAAATCCTCCTCCATCTTTCTGAGGTGTTGGCCAGCTGATGACCCCCAGACCCGTCAGAACTGGATTTGATGAGTCTTTGTCGGTGCAGGTCTTGAACCTCTCAACACACGTTAGACCTCTAAAACTAAAATAATACTTAGTAATACCCACAAATCCCCACTTCCACCCAATAATACCAATTATCCCCACTTCCACCCACCAATCCCCACTTCCATCCAATAATACCCTTTTCCACTCAATAATATCCACTAATACCTACCTCCACCCAATAATACCCAATAATCACTTCCACCAAATAACACCCACTAATACCCATGTCTACCCAATAATACCTAATAATACCCAATAATATCCACAAATCCCCACTTCCACCCAATAATATACCCATTTCCACCCAAATAATAACTAAAATACCCAATAATATCCACATAATACTCAATAATCCCCACTTCCACCCAATAATACCCAATAATACCCATTTCCACCCAATAATACCCAAAAATCACTACTTCCACCAGTAAAAAACATTTGTCTTTTAAATTGTTTGGTTTATGGTTTTTCTCCCACTAGGGGAGTTTTTTACCTGCCATTGTTTATGTTTATATAATAATTGCTCAGGGGTCATGTTCTGGGTCTCTGGAAGGATTCTAGAAACAACTTATGTTGTAATATACGCTATATAAATTAAATTGAATTCAATTCAATTTAATAATACCCACTAATAACCACTAATCCCCATTTACACCCAATAATACCTAATAATACCCACTAATACCCACTAATACCCACTTCCACCCAATAATACCCACTATTACCCAATAATACTCACTAATCCCTACTTCCACCCAATAATACCCATTTCAACCCAATAATACCCGGATGGAAGTAGGGATTTCCATCCGTAAAGAACATTTGTCTATTAAAGCGTTTGGTTTAAGGTTTTTCTCCCACTAGGGGAGTTTTATACTTGCCATTGTTTATGTTTATATAATAATTGCTCAGGGGTCATGTTCTTGGTCTCTGGAAGGATTCTAGAAACAATTTATGTTGCAATAGACGCTATATAAATGAAATTGAATTCAATTCGATTCAATAATCCCCAATAATCCCCATTTCCACCCAATAATACTTAATAATACCCAATAATACCCACTAATCCCCACTTCCACCCACTAATGCCCACTTCTACCCAATAATACCTAATAATACCCAATAATACCCACTAATACCTACTACCACCCACTAAAAATGTGATATCTTCATGAAATCCTCATAAAAATATTTTCATTCTCCTATTTGTGTCCGTTTCTTATTTCTCATAAATGTGAGTTGTGACTGAACGTACAGTAGGACCATGCTAGAGATGTAACCAGAAATGTTTGAATAAAGTTCTGAGGGTTTGAAGGAAGTGTAAGTGCTGCTAAACACAATAAATCACCATGAAAATGACAGTTTCACACTCTGGAGGCTCCCAGCATGCACCACTGCTGAGGTTTATGGGTTTTATGGGGTTGGAGAGGAGATGTTTGTGACCCTCGCCGGGGGACTCAGGGGCAGAGTTTTACATGAGGGGGGGGGGGGGGGGGGGGGGTTCTTATTGGACCTCTGTGACTCTGTGTTTTATTTTGAAACAAACCGGTGGAAAGAAACCAAACTATTTGGTGATGGCAGCACAAAAACCGAGAAAGAAACCTGCATCAGAACCGGTCAGGGTGGGGGGGCAGCAGGAAGAGTCAGGAGGGCAGAGCGAGGAAAGAGCCCAGTGCATCATGGGAGGTCCCACCTTTAGGCTGTATAATAAGAACTGAACAAACTCTGTGACATCACCTGTAGCTTTCTGAGAGGCTGTTCTGGGGGACACTTTTGGACTTGTAAAGGTAGAAAAACAACTTCCAGGTCGAAGCCACGGTGGAAACGGCAGTTCCTCCGCTGACCACCAGAGGCTGGCTCAACGGTGAGGCCGTCTCCATTTACCTCCACTGTGATTGGCTCGGTGCGTTATGTACCGGCGAATGGGAGGAGTCTCCACTCACAGCCACAGGAGGACCGTAGAAAACATTTGTCTTTTTTAATCGAGTCCACGCTGCTCAGAGGCGTCATCTAGGATGGACTGACCGCCGTTTCCACGGAGACCGCCCGTGAGACGGTTGTGGAGCGTTCGAGTTCCAACACAGGTGTCTGTTAATCTCAGGCGTCCTCACAGAGACCGATAGTCTGAAGACTTCCCATCAAACCTTTGTGCTTTCTGGTTTCATCACAAACATGTTGCATGAAAACACTCCGCCTGCACAAAGACGGCAGCTTCCTGTCCTTCACACTCCTCCTCTTCCTCCTCCAACACAAACACAACACAAAGAGCCCCCCCCCCCCCTCACTTGTTTGGCCTCCCCCAGGACCCGCAGGCGTTGTCGGAGCCCGGCACCGTCCCCCGGCGCAGCGGTTCACCAGGTGTTGTCTGCAACAGGCAATTAGTAGAATAGGTGTAGCTGTCAATCAGGCGGCTGGAAGATTAGCTGCTTGGCCGTAATTAGCGGGTTAGAGGCTCCTCGGCCCAGAGGATAAAGGCTTTGCCAATAATGGGCCCTGGGGTATTAATTACTGAAGGTCGAAGCTGCCGAAAAGGCCAGGATCTTAGCAGCAGCGCACGTAAGATGATTGTTTAAATTTCAAAAATAATACTGGTCTGACAGTTGTTGGGGTCCCGCGGGGCGGCGGGTACAAGGTAGCCGAGGTAATTAGTTTGAAGAGGGAAAGGGCATGGTTGCAGGCGTGTTTGTGAAGAGCGATGGAGGGATGGAGGGATGGAGGGAGGGAGGGGAGCAGATACAGAGAAATATGGAAAAATAAAAACTGGGAGGTGAGGAGGAGGAGGAAATCTGAGCGGTGGGAGGATTTAGGGAGGAAAATAAGAACGGACAGAAGACGAGGGAGCGATGGGAGGATGAGGAGGGAAGAGGTAGAGGAAGGGATTAATGCAGAGAGATCAGAGAGGGCGAAGAAAGGAGGAGAAAAACACAGGAGGATGGAGAAAAGAGAGAAAAACAGTGAATTAAATTGTCCACATCCAAGTACGGTCATGTGATCAGAACCTCCTCTGTTAACCCTTTACAGACATAAAACCCTCATCCGCCCTAGACCAGCAACAACCACAACTACTACAACATCTACAACTACAACTACAAAAACTACTACATCTACTACTACTACTACAACTACTACAACTACAACTACAACAACAACCACAACTACTACAACTACAACTACTACTACAACAACAACCACAACTACAACTACTACTCCATCTACAACTAGAACTAAAACAACTACTACAACTACTACAACTACAAAAACTACTACAACTACAAAAACTACTACTACTACTACTACTACATCTACAACTACTACTACAACTAAAACAACTAATACAACAACAACAACAACCACAACTACAACTACTACTACTCCATCTACAACTACAACTACAACAACTACTAAAACAACTCAACTAAAACTACTACAACTGCAACTACAAACCTTACTACAACTACAACAACCACAACTACAAAAACAACAACTACTACCACTACTACTACAAAAACAACTACAAGAGCAACTACAACTACAAAAACTACTACTACAACAACAACTGCAAAACATCTACAACTACTATTACAAAATCAACTACTACAACTACAACAATTACCACAACATCAACAACTACAACCTCAACAACAACAAGTACTACTACAACTACTACAACTACAACCACAACTATAACTACCAAAACTACAACAACTACAAACACAACTACTACTACAACAACTACAACCACTATAACTAATACTACTACTACTACAAGAATTACAATTACAACTACAACGGAAACAACAACTACTACAACTACAACAATTAAAACAACATCAACAACTACAACAAGTACTACTACAACTACAACAACCACAACTACTGTACAACTACAACTACAACAGCAACTACTACAAACACAACTGCTACTACAACAATTACAACTACAACCTCAACAACAACTACCAACTACACAACTACTACCACAACTGTTGATCACCATCATTGATGACTGATGAACTGACCATCATCATTGATGAACTGATCACCATCACTGATTAGTTAATCAACGATGATGATCAGTGGATCACCATCACTGATGAACTTATCATCATCATTGATCAACTGATCATAGTCATTGATGAACACATGACCATCACTGATGACCTGGGGCCCCATTTATAAAGCTTGCGTGCGAACAAAAGAGGGCTTGAAAGATGTGCCCGCCACCTTCTACGCAAAGGTAGGGATTTAAAAAAAAAACTTAACAGGGAAATGTGCGTATCTTTACGCAAACTTTGATCCTAGCGCATGAACATTTTGAAGATATGGGGAACTGGCGACACAGGCGGTGAGGTGGTGAAATAAAGCCATGTCATGTCATACTTTTAATATCATCACATATCGGACTTATAATATAATAGCGCTGATCGTGTCCCTCTGTGTTTGAAGCACAGCGTCAGTCAGGACGCGGCCACTTCCAGGTGCGCCATGCGCTTGGGACGCTCTGGTGCTGCTGCTGCTGCACCCGCGGTGCAGGACACGCCGTGCCGGGAACTTCCCCATCACCCACCGCTTCCAACTGTAGAGTGACTGAGGACATAAATAAGTGCCGGGCCACTCTCCTCTTTGGTCTCCACCTTCAAATCACACCACTTCTTTTTTATTTCTGCCACAGATCTGTCCGTGGCACTCACGGCGTTTACAGCAGCAACGACGTGCTGCCATTCACTCGCTTTCTTTTTGTTAGTGATGCCACTACTGTGACCACCAAATAATGTTGTTTTCCTGGCCTCCACCTCACAAGCATCTCGATCTCGATCTCTTAGTGGCACGGTGGCTCAACACGTCTCATTCATCCTGACGCACAGCAGTGTAGGAAACAGACTGCAGGCAGGATTGCACATGATGAGCAGGCTCATTTATATGCAAAAACAGTCATGAAGTATTTTGCATTGACCATTCATGGCAGAAAGTGGGCGTATAGAGGGCGGGATATGAGGCGAATTCACGTGTGCAACCTTCCAGCTGGACTGTGATTTATAAAGAGAACATTGCGTGCAGGTGTGCGTTTTTATAAATCACGGTAAATGAGGCCCCTGATCACTATCATTGATGAACTTATTACTGTCATTGATGAACTGATCATGATCATTGATGAACTGATCTCCATCATTGATGACTGATGAACTGATCACCATCATTGATGTTCGATTAACTGATCACCATCATAGATGAACTGATCACCATCATTGATGTTCGATTAACTGATCACCATCATAGATGAACTGATCACCATCATTGATGTTCGATTAACTGATCACCATCATTGATGAACTGATCACCATCATAGATGAACTGATCATCAGCAGATGTTTTGTCAGTTTGCTGGTCTGCAAAATTCGGGTGTGTTTAGATCAAGATTATAAAACTATTATTATACAATTTAGTTTGTAGAGTTTGTAATCAGGAGCTTGGGCTGCTCCACCCTGATCCACCATGATCCACCCTGATCTACCCTGATCCACCCTGATCCACCCTGATCCACCCTGATCCACTCTGATCTACCCTGATCCACCGTGATCCACCCTGATCCACCCTGATCCACCGTGATCCACTCTGATCCACCCTGATCCACCCTGATCCAATGTGATCAACCCTGATCCACCCTGATCCACTGTGATCAACCCTGATCCACTCTGATCCACCATTATCCACCGTGATCCACCCTGATCCACCCTGATCCACTGTGATCCACTCTGATCCACCGTGATCCACCCTGATCCACTCTGATCTACCCTGATCCACCGTGATCCACCCTGATCCACCCTGATCCACCGTGATCCACTCTGATCCACTCTGATCTACCCTGATCCACTCTGATCCACTCTGATCTACCCTGATCCACCCTGATCCAATGTGATCAACCCTGATCCACTCTGATCCACCATTATCCACCGTGATCCACCCTGATCCACCCTGATCTACTGTGATCCACTCTGATCCACCGTGATCCACCCTGATCCACCCTGATCCACTCTGATCTACCCTGATCCACCGTGATCCACCGTGATCCACTCTGATCCACTCTGATCAACCCTGATCCAACCTGATCCTCCCTGATCCATCCTGATCCACCGTCTCCAGAACTTCCTCCGGGAAACCTGATGGATGGACTTCCCTTTAAGACTTGATGGGTGGACCACAACCCCTCCTGAGATGTCCAGACACTGTGGGTCCTTACTTTATCCACACCGGTGTCGTCCGTGAGAGTTTAAACAAAGTTGTGTTTCATTAGAGCATCAGTTTGTGAACGAATATTCAGGAGAAGATTTGTGATTTCTGCGGTCTGACAGCGACAGTCGGAGGTTTGGGACCCGCCGTCAGTCTGGTGTGTGCTGAGGGGTAAAGGCCACCGCTCGGGGGGTCGGAGTGGGGCCCGCCCACGCGGCGTGACCCGCTGTCCCCCCGCAGCTCCTGACCTCAGCCTGGCAGCGCCTGCCGAGCGGAGCACGCCGATCGATTGATCGTGACGTGATTAGCATAAACGTGGCGGTGGGCGGCAGGACGGGCCCGGACAGGAGGCGGCTCCGGGGATCAGAGGGCCAGAAAATCCATCTGGAGAGACGGTCCTGGACCTCAGCGCACGCAGAGACGTTGGCCCTGGAAAAACATGCCGGGTTTTATGGAGAAACAAATGGAAAAAACAACTCACGGATGAGTGTCGACTCCTTGCCCGGGAGCCAAGTTCAGCAACAACCAGGTAAAGCAGTGAAGCAGAGCACACAAATACCATCGGAGAAGTTTGATAATAATAATAATAATAATAATAATAATAATAATAATAATAATAATAATAATAATAATAATAATAATAATAATAAATAATAATAATAATAATAATAATAATAATAATAATAATAATAATAATAATAATAATAATAATAATAATAATAATAACAACAACAACTAATATAATAATTATAATATAGTAATAATAATAATGGTAATAATAATAACTACTAATATAATAATTATAATATAGTAATAATAATAATGGTAATAATAATGATAATAATAATAATAATAATAATAATAATAATAATAATAATAATAATAATAATAATAACTAATATAATAATTATAATATAGTAATAATAATAATGGTGGTAATAATAATAATAATAATAATAATAATAATGATAATAAAAATAATAATAATAATAATAATAATAATAATAATAATAATAATAATAATAATAATAATAATAATAATATAATATAATGATGATGATGATGATGATGATGATGCTGATGATGATGATGATGATTATGATGATGATGATGATGATAATAATAATAATAATAATAATAATAATAATAATAATAATAATAATAATAATAATAATAATAACTAATATAATAATTATAATATAGTAATAATAATAATGGTGGTAATAATAATAATAATAATAATAATAATAATGATAATTAAAGCTGCAAGCAGCGATGAACGGGCCCTCGCACTCACGGCCACCGCCCCCCATAAGCATATCAGAAATGACACCACCCACGACTCTCTATGTCAAACCATTCCAAAGTTATAGCAGAAAATCGGGACAACCAATCAGAAGAAGGGGCGGGGCTAATTAAGGCCAACGAAGCTTAAGAACTCATTACAGAGTCCCATGATACCACCCATGACTTCCTATGTCAAACCATTCAAAAGTTATAGCAGAAAAAAGGGACAACCAATCAGAAGAAGGGGCGGGGCTAATTAAGGCCAACGAAGCTTAAGGACTCATTACAGAGTCCCATGACACCACCCACAACTCTCTATGTCAAACCATTCAAAAGTTATGGCAGAGAAAAGTATTCTAGGGGGCGCTGTTGAGCCGTTAGGCCACGCCCATTAATGCAAACCATGAAATATCAAATTTATCGCCAGGCCTGGCTTGCATGCAAAATTTGGTGACTTTTGGAGAACTATCAAATATGGACCAATCACATGAAGGGGGGGCGCGCCTTTTGGCGTCTAGCGTCGCCACGGTACCAGTTTTGAAAGAGAAAAGTATTGCATGGTGTCGCAGGATGTAGACGCACATTTTGATGTATAACACACCTGGGTGCACGTTACGGTTCGGGCTGAATTAACTGCCGAAGGAATGGCATAAATTTCGCCAAAATGACACAATTTATTCAAAATGGCCGACATCCTGTTCGGTTTCGGCCATGGCTCCAAGAGACTTTTCTTTAAGTTGTGCCATGATACAGGTGTGTAGCGATTTTCGTGCATGTACGTCAAACCGTATTGTGGGGGTTGAGGCACAAAGTTTTCCGGGGGGCGCTGTTGAGCCATTTTGCCACGCCCATTAATGCAAACCATGAAATATCAAATTTATCGCCAGGCCTGGCTTGCATGCCAAATTTGGTGCCTTTTGGGGAACTATCAAATATGGACCAATCAGATGAAGGGGGGGTGCGCTTGTTGGCGTCTAGCGTCGCCACGGTAACACTTTTGAAAGAGAAAAGTAATGCGTGTAGTTGCAGGATGGAGACGCACATTTTGATGTATAACACACCTGGGTGCACGTTACGGTTCGGGCTGAATTAACTCTCGAAGGAATGGCATAAATTGCGCCAAAGTGACACGATTAATTCAAAATGGCCGACTTCCTGTTCGGTTTCGGCCATGGCGCCAAGAGACTTTTCTTTTAGTTGCGACATGATACAGGAGTGTACCAATTTTCGTTCATGTATGTCAAACCGTATTATGGGGCTTGAGGCGCAAAGTTTTTTCTGTCTGAACCAACCAGATGAAGGGTGGGCGTGCTTTTTGGCGTCTAGCGTCGCCACGGTAACGCTTTTGAAAGAGAAAAGTAATGCGTGTGGTCGCAGGAGGGAGACGCACATTTTGATGTATAACACACCTGGGTGCACGTTACGGTTCGGGCTGAATTAACTGCCGAAGGAATGGCATAAATTGCGCCAAAGTGACACGATTAATTCAAAATGGCCGACTTCCTGTTCAGTTTCGGACATGACGGCAAGAGACTTTTCTTTAAGTTGTCCCATGATACAGGTGTGTACCGATTTTCGTGCATGTACGTCAAACCGTATCGTGGGGCTTGAGGCACAAAGTTTTCAAGGGGGCGCTGTTGAGCCATTTTGCCACGCCCATTAATGCAAACCATTAAATATCAAATTTTTCGCCAGGCCTGACTTGGGTGCAAAATTTGGTGACTTTTTGGGCATGTTAAGGGGGGCAAAAAGGCCATCACTTTGTCAGAAGAAAAATAATAATAATAATAATAATAATTAAAGCTGCAAGCAGCGATGAACGGGCCCTCGCACTCACGGCCACCGCCCCCCATAAGCATATCAGAAACGACACCACCCACGACTTCCTATGTCAAACCATTCAAAAGTTATAGCAGAAAAAAGGAACCACCAATCAGAAGAAGGGGCAGGGCTAATTCAGGCCAATGAAGGTCAGGGACTCCATACAGAGTCTGATGACACCACCCACGACTCTCTATGTCAAAGCATTCAAAAGTTATGGCAGAAAATCGGGACAACCAATCAGAAGAAGGGGCGGGGCTAATTAAGGCCAACGAAGCTTAAGGACTCATTACAGAGTCCCATGACACCACCCACAACTTCCTATGTCAAACCATTCAAAAGTTATGGCAGAGAAAAGTATTCTAGGGTGCGCTGTTGAGCCGTTAGGCCACGCCCATTAATGCAAACCATGAAATATCAAATGTATCACCAGGCCTGGCTTGAATGCAAAATTTGGTGACTTTGGTGACAAAAATTGCTCACAAGAAATTCAGCATTCAGCCAGGCTCGAACTCTCAGCCTCTGGAACCAAAGACCGCAATGATCTGGCTGAGCTACATGTCAGCTTAGCTATTGCTGTGACTTACTAGCTTATGACAGACCAAAATAGCGATAAAATATCTGGAACCATTTTTTCCTAATTTTTTTTAATATTTGTAAGGTATAAATATTAGTAAAACACTATATTTTATATCATTACTTTTTCTGTAACCATTCAACCGAGGTTCTAACCGGGCTGAGCACGGGACTATTTCTGACGTCACCACATTACAACAGCTGATCGGTCGGGGGGCGGGGCCGTCATCACCCTACTCGCCACTGATTGGTCGGGGGGCGGGGCCGTCATCACCCTACTCGCCACTGATTGGTCGGGGGGCGGGGCCGGCAGACGTTTGAATCAGGAAGCGGGACTCTCTATGTCAAACCATTCCAAAGTTATAGCAGAAAATCGGGACAACCAATCAGAAGAAGGGGCGGGGCTAATTAAGGCCAACGAAGCTTAAGAACTCATTACAGAGTCCCATGACACCACCCACGACTTCCTATGTCAAACCATTCAAAAGTTATAACAGAATAAAGGGACAACCAATCAGAAGAAGGGGCGGGGCTAATTCAGGCCAATGAAGGTCAAGGACTCCATAAAGAATCTGATGACCCCACCCACGACTCTCTATGTCAAACCATTCCAAAGTTATAGCAGAAAATCGGGACAACCAATCAGAAGAAGGGGCGGGGCTAATTAAGGCCAACGAAGCTTAAGGACTCATTACAGAGTCCCATGACACCACCCACAACTCCCTATGTGAAACCATTCAAAAGTTATGGCAGAGAAAAGTATTCTAGGGGGCGCTGTTGAGCCGTTAGGCCACGCCCATTAATGCAAACCATGAAATATCAAATGTATCGCCAGGCCTGGCTTGCATGCAAAATTTGGTGACTATCAAATATGGACCAATCAGATGAAGGGGGGGCGTGCCTTTTGGCGTCTAGCGTCGCCATGGTAACACTTTTGAAAGAGAAAAGTAATGCGTGGTGTCGCAGGATGGAGACGCACATTTTGATGTATAACACTCCTGGGTGAACGTTACGGTTCGGGCCGTATTAATTGCCGAAGGAATGGCATAAATTTCGCCAAAATTACACAATTAATTCAAAATGGCCGACTTCCTGTTCGGTTTCGGCCATGGCTCCAAGAGACTTTTCTTTAAGTTGTGCCATGCTACACGTGTGTAGCGATTGTCGTGCATGTACGTCAAACCGTATCGTGGGGCTTGAGGCACAAAGTTTTCCGGGGGGCGCTGTTCAGCCATTTTGCCACGCCCATTAATGCAAACCATGAAATATCAAATTTATCGCCAGGCCCTGCTTGCATGCCAAATTTGGTGCCTTTTGGGGAACTATCAAATATGGACCAATCAGATGAAGGGGGGGCACGCTTGTTGGCGTCTAGCGTCGCCACGGTAACACTTTTGAAAGAGAAAAGTAATGCGCGTAGTCGCAGGATAGAGACGCACATTTTGATGTATAACACATCTGGGTTCATGATACGGTTCGGGCCGTATTAATTCTCGAAGGAATGGCATATATTGCTCCAAAATTACGTGATTCATTCAGAATGTTCAAAATGGCCGACTTCCTGTTCGGTTTCGACCATGGAGCCAAGAGACTTTTCTGTAAGTTGCAACATGATACAGGTGTGTACCGACTTTCGTTCATGTACGTCAAACCGTATTATGGGGCTTGAGGCGCAAAGTTTTTTCTGTCTGAACCAATCAGATGAAGGGTGGGCGCGCTTTTTGGCGTCTAGCGTCGCCACGGTAACGCGTTTGAGAGAGAAAAGTAATGCGTGGTGTCGGAGGATGGAGACGCACATTTTGATGTATAACACACCTCGGTGCTCGTTACGGTTCGGGCCGTATTAACTGCCGAAGGAATGGCATAAATTTCGCCAAAATGACACGACTAATTCAAAATGGCCGACATCCTGTTCGGTTTCGGGCATGACGCCAAGAGACTTTTCTTTAAGTTACGTCATGATACAGGCGTGTACCGATTTTCGTGCATGTACGTCAAACCGTATCGTGGGGCTTGAGGCACAAAGTTTTCAGGGGGGCGCTGTTGAGCCATTTTGCCACGCCCATTAATGCAAACCATTAAATATCAAATTTTTCGCCTGGCCTGGCTTGGGTGCAAAATTTGGTGACTTTTTGGGCACGTTTAGGGGGGCAAAAAGGCCCTCCTTTCGTCAGAAAAATAATAAGAATAATAATAAAAAAAATACAAATAATTCCTACAGATACAATAGGGCCTTCGCACTGAAGGTGCTCGGGCCCTAATAAAAATAATAATAATAATAATAATAATAATAATAATAATAATAATAATAATAATTAAAGCTGCAAGCAGCGATGAACGGGCCCTCGCACTCACGGCCACCTCCCCCCATAAGCATATCAGAAATGACACCACCCACGACTTCCTATGTCAAACCATTCAAAAGTTATAGCAGAAAAAAGGGACAACCAATCAGAAGAAGGGGTGGGGCTAATTCAGGCCAATGAAGGTCAAGGACTCCATACAGAATCTGATGACACCACCCACGACTTTCTATGTCAAACCATTCAAAAGTTATAGCAGAAAATCGGGACAACCAATCAGAAGAAGGGGCGGGGCTAATGAAGTCCAACGAAGCTTAAGAACTCATTACAGAGTCCCATGACACCACCCACGACTTCCTATGTCAAACCATTAAAACGTTATAGCAGAAAAAAGGGACAACCTATCAGAAGAAGGGGCGGGGCTAATTCAGGCCAATGGAGGTCAAGGACTCCATAAAGAATCTGATGGCACCACCCACGACTCTCTATGTCAAACCATTCCAAAGTTATAGCAGAAAATCGGGACAACCAATCAGAAAAAGGGGCGGGGCTAATTAAGGCCAACGAAGCTTAAGGACTCATTACAGAGTCCCATGACACCACCCACAACTTCCTATGTCAAACAATTAAAAAGTTATAGCAGAAAAAAGGGACAACCAATCAGAAGAAGGGGCGGGGCTAATTCAGGCCAACGAAGCTTAAGGACTCATTACAGAGTCCCATGACACCACCCACAACTTCCTATGTCAAACCATTCAAAAGTTATGGCAGAGAAAAGTATTCTAGGGGGCGTTGTTGAGCCGTTAGGCCACGCCCATTAATGCAAACCATGAAATATCAAATTTATCGCCAAGTCTGGCTTGCATGCAAAATTTGGTGACTTTTGGAGAACTATCAAATATGGACCAATCAGATGAAGGGGGGGTGCACTTGTTGGCGTCTAGCGTCGCCACGGTAACGCTTTTGAAAGAGAAAAGTAATGCGTGTAGTCGCAGGATGGAGACGCACATTTTGATGTATAACACATCTGGGTTCACGATACGGTTCGGGCTGAATTAACTCTCGAAGGAATGGCATAAATTGCGCCAAAGTGACACGATTAATTCAAAATGGCCGACTTCCTGTTCGGTTTCGGGCATGACGCCAAGAGACTTTTCTTTAAGTTGTCCCATGATACAGGTGTGTACCGATTTTCGTGCATGTACGTCAAACCGTATCGTGGGGCTTGAGGCACAAAGTTTTCAAGGGGGCGCTGTTGAGCCATTTTGCCACGCCCATTAATGCAAACCATTAAATATAAAATTTTTCGCCAGGCCTGACTTGGGTGCAAAATTTGGTGACTTTTTGGGCATGTTAAGGGGGGCAAAAAGGCCATCACTTTGTCAGAAGAAAAAAAAAAATAATAATAATAATAAAAATTCCTGCAAATACAATAGGGCCTTCGCACTGCAAGTGCTCGGGCCCTAATAATAATAATAATATAATATAATGATGATGATGATGATGATGATGCTGATGATGATGATGATGATGATGATGATGATGATGATGATGATAATAATAATAATAATAATAATAATAATAATAATAATAATAATAATAACAATAACTAATATAATAATTATAATATAGTAATAATAATAATGGGAATAATAATGATAATAATAATAATAATAATAATAATAATAATAATAATAATAATAATAATGATGATGATGATGATGATGATGATGATGATGATGATGATGATGATGATGATGATGATGATGATGATGATGATGATGATGATGATGATGATGATGATGATGATGATAATAATAACTAATATAATAATTATAGTAATTATTATTATTATTATTATTATTATTATTATCATTATCATCATCATCATCATCATCATCATGATGATGATAACTAATATAATAATTATAGTAACAATGATAATAATGGTAACAATAATAATATAATGATGATGATGATGATGATGATGATGATGATGATGATGATGATGATGATGATGATAATAATAATAATAATAATCATAATAATATGATAATAAAAATAATAATGAGTGAGGTCCTGCAGGACGAGGATGTCACAGGCCGGTCCAGGTCTTCTGTACTCGGGTCGGTGGCCCGGAGGTCTCCCACTGAGACAGCTGAGACCTCAGACCTCTGGACCCGTGTCCTCTGGACACATGAAACCAAAGTTGGGATGTGTAGTCTTCATGTCCAGAACCAGCTCAGACTCAGTGTCAGGCACGGAGGTGGAGGGACGATGGTCTGGACCTGGACTCCCCTGGAGCTGAAGCTCAGCTGATCACATGACTTCTGTTTTGTCTATTAAAGCAGGATTAGATGTTGTTCCTGTGGTTGCTGGTTTCCCTGCTGCTGCCTGGCTGCATCCATGTGTGGTCCGGTTCCCTCCAGCACCTTTATGACCCGTTTCCATCTCCCTGGCCCGGCTCCGGTTCTGGCTCTCCCCCGGACCTCCTGCTCGCCGGTTATAAAAGAGATAAATGGACCAGAAAAGTGGTGGGAGGAGCCTGAGCTCCCCGCGTGGCATCACATCCTCCCTCCCTCCCTCCCGTCCGGACCGCCAGGCCGGTCCGGTCCCAGCACCGGGTCCGGCTTAGGTTTAATGTTGGGTTAAATGATATTTTCCAGCTCTGCTCCGGTGGTTTCCGTCTCTGGCGGTGCGTCCCCCCTGACCTCGGCTTCCCGGTTCAGCTTGTCCTCGCGTGTCAGATGGTTCTGGCCCGGTCTGAACCTGGACCCCCTCGCCGCGGAGCCGTTTACCCATGATCCCACGCTGCCCAGCAGGCAGGCTGTGGAGGAACCCCCGGACACGCCCCCTGTGATGTCATCCACAGGGTTCTGAAGAGACGGTGAACCCAGAACCAGCTGAATGGGCGGAACCAGCAGATTTGAACACGCCCACCGGAGGTCCGTTGGATCAACATGGATCAGAACCGAGAGGTGTCTTCAGTATTGACATCCATTACTCAGGTAGAAGTATAGATACTAGAGTTTAAAAATACTCCTGTAGAAGTTGAAGTATCAACTCAAGTTTTTTACTCAAGTAAAAGTATAAAAGTACTGGTTTCAAAACTACTTAAAGTATAAAAGTAAAAGTAATGTAAGGGGGAAAAAGCCATTAAGGACAAAAGCCATTGAAAATGAATGTATCTTAGAATAATGCAAATATATTAAAGAACCATATATGTGTACTATTGAGCATTAACATGTGTTTCAGAGAGCAGGAGATATGATGACTAGTCGCCTATAAGTATTGTAATGGTGCAAAAAGTCAAACTTCAGAGGCATGTTATCATTTATCCTAACCTTTATTGGAATGTACATCCAAGTTTAGTTGCAGGAATCTGAGGGAACGGATGTAAGAACAAAACTGGACAAGAACATCTGAAACAACCACAACCAAATTCACTCTATCCGGATGGAGCAATTTAACTGGATAGTTTTTTTTTAAAGGCCGAAATGAAATAGAGTAACGAGGCTGTTTTTAAAATGTAAGGAGTAAAAAGTACAGATAATTGCGTGAAAATGTAACGAGTAAAAGTAAAAAGTCGTCTGAAAAATAATTACTCCAGTGAAGTATAGATAACCAAAATTTCTACTTAAGTAAGGTAACGAAGTATTTGTACTTCGTTACTTGACACCTCTGGTAATCAGATCCGGTTCTTTCTAAACTCTAAATCTCAAACTCAGAAATCATCTCAAGGAGCAACAGACGCGTCGCAATTATTATTCTTCATCGGGTTTTACGAGAGTTTTATGAAGGCTGAACATCCGAACACACACACACACACACACACACACACACACACACACACACACACACACACACACACACACACACACACACACACACACACACACACACACACACACACACACACACACACACACTCCAACCTCTCAGGACTGGCTGGCTCATGAATGATGCAGGTCCGACTGCTGGCCTGCAGCTGATTGGCCGTCTCGGGGTCGTGGTGGGGGGTGTGTGTCCGTGAAGGGGGGGGGCTGCACGAGGTGAAGACCAGCAGACGGACCGGGTCCCTCAAGTCGGACCCGGGTCAACCCGGGACCGGAGCAGCCGCAGTTCTGCCGTAAAACCATGAAAAAAACTGTTGTTCATAAATAAAAACCACTGCTTTTGTTTATTTACTAGAAATGAAGGAAAACAGGACGAATCAGTCTCAGAGTCGAGAGACGACGACGTTTTCAGGCCTGATGTTTCAGGCTCTCTTCTTCTTCTTCTTCAGGTGCCGGACTCTGGACGGTGCGTTCAGGTGCGTTCAGGTGCAGGACTCTGGACGGTGCGTTCAGGTGCCGGACTCTGGACGGTGCGTTCAGGTGCCAGACTCTGGAAGGTGCGTTCAGGTGCTGGACTCAAAACGGTGCGTTCAGGTGCCGGACTCAAAACGGTGCGTTCAGGTGCGTTCAGGTGCAGGACTCTGGACGGTGCGTTCAGGTGCCGGACTCTGGACGGTGCGTTCAGGTGCCGGACTCTAGACGGTGCGTTCAGGTGCCGGACTCTGGACGGTGCGTTCAGGTGCGTTCAGGTGCCGGACTCTGGACGGTGCGTTCAGGTGCGTTCAGGTGCCGGACTCTGGACGGTGCGTTCAGGTGCGTTCAGGTGCCGGACTCTGGACGGTGCGTTCAGGTGCGTTCAGGTGCGTTCAGGTGCCGGACTCTAGACGGTGCGTTCAGGTGCCGGACTCTAGACGGTGCGTTCAGGTGCCGGACTCTGGACGGTGCGTTCAGGTGCCGGACTCTGGACGGTGCGTTCAGGTGCCGGACTCTGGACGGTGCGTTCAGGTGCCAGACTCTGGACGGTGCGTTCAGGTGCCAGACTCTGGACGGTGCGTTCAAGCGCCAGACTCTAGACGGTGCGTTCAGGCGCCAGACTCTAGACGGTGCGTTCAGGTGCCGGACTCTGGACGGTGCGTTCAGGTGCCGGACTCTGGACGGTGCGTTCAGGCGCCAGACTCTGGACGGTGCGTTCAGGTGCGTTCAGGTGCGTTCAGGTACCGGACTCTGGACGGTGCGTTCAGGTGCCGGACTCTAGACGGTGCGTTCAGGTGCGTTCAGGTGCCAGACTCTGGACGGTGCGTTCAGGTGCCGGACTCTGGACGGTGCGTTCAGGTGCGTTCAGGTGCGTTCAGGTGCCGGACTCTGGACGGTGCGTTCAGGTGCCGGACTCTGGACGGTGCGTTCAGGTGCGTTCAGGTGCGTTCAGGTGCCGGACTCTAGACGGTGCGTTCAGGTGCCAGACTCTGGACGGTGCGTTCAGGTGCGTTCAGGTGCGTTCAGGTGCCGGACTCTGGACGGTGCGTTCAGGGGCCAGACTCTGGACGGTGCGTTCAGGTGCCGGACTCTGGACGGTGCGTTCAGGTGCCGGACTCTGGACGGTGCGTTCAGGTGCCGGACTCTGGACGGTGCGTTCAAGCGCCAGACTCTAGACGGTGCGTTCAGGCGCCAGACTCTAGACGGTGCGTTCAGGTGCCGGACTCTGGACGGTGCGTTCAGGTGCCGGACTCTGGACGGTGCGTTCAGGTGCCGGACTCTGGACGGTGCGTTCAAGCGCCAGACTCTAGACGGTGCGTTCAGGCGCCAGACTCTAGACGGTGCGTTCAGGCGCCGGACTCTGGACGGTGTGTTCAGGTGCCGGACTCTGGACGGTGCGTTCAGGGGCCAGACTCTGGACGGTGCGTTCAGGTGCCGGACTCTGGACGGTGCGTTCAGGTGCCGGACTCTGGACGGTGCGTTCAGGTACCAGACTCTGGACGGTGCGTTCAGGTACCGGACTCTGGACGGTGCGTTCAGGCGTCAGACTCTGGACGGTGCGTTCAGGCGTCAGACTCTGGACGGTGCGTTCAGGTGCCAGACTCTGGACGGTGCGTTCAGGGACCGGACTCTAGACGGTGCGTTCAGGTGCCAGACTCTGGACGGTGCGTTCAGGTGCCAGACTCTGGACGGTGCGTTCAGGTGCCGGACTCTGGACGGTGCGTTCAGGCGCCGGACTCTGGACGGTGCGTTCAGGGACCGGACTCTAGACGGTGCGTTCAGGTGCCAGACTCTGGACGGTGCGTTCAGGTGCCAGACTCTGGACGGTGCGTTCAGGTGCCGGACTCTAGACGGTGCGTTCAGGTATCAGACTCTGGACGGTGCGTTCAGGTGCGTTCAGGTGCGTTCAGGTGCCGGACTCTGGACGGTGCGTTCAGGTACCGGACTCTGGACGGTGCGTTCAGGTGCCGGACTCTAGACGGTGCGTTCAGGTGCCAGACTCTGGACGGTGCGTTCAGGTGCGTTCAGGTGCGTTCAGGTGCCGGACTCTGGACGGTGCGTTCAGGTGCCGGACTCTGGACGGTGCGTTCAGGTGCGTTCAGGTGCGTTCAGGTGCCGGACTCTAGACGGTGCGTTCAGGTGCCGGACTCTGGACGGTGCGTTCAGGTGCCGGACTCTAGACGGTGCGTTCAGGTGCCAGACTCTGGACGGTGCGTTCAGGTGCGTTCAGGTGCGTTCAGGTGCCGGACTCTGGACGGTGCGTTCAGGTGCCGGACTCTGGACGGTGCGTTCAGGGGCCAGACTCTGGACGGTGCGTTCAGGTGCCGGACTCTGGACGGTGCGTTCAGGTACCAGACTCTGGACGGTGCGTTCAGGTGCCGGACTCTGGACGGTGCGTTCAGGGGCCAGACTCTGGACGGTGCGTTCAGGGGCCAGACTCTGGACGGTGCGTTCAGGTGCCGGACTCTGGACGGTGCGTTCAGGTACCAGACTCTGGACGGTGCGTTCAGGTGCCGGACTCTGGACGGTGCGTTCAGGGGCCAGACTCTGGACGGTGCGTTCAGGTGCCGGACTCTGGACGGTGCGTTCAGGTACCAGACTCTGGACGGTGCGTTCAGGGGCCAGACTCTGGACGGTGCGTTCAGGTGCCAGACTCTGGACGGTGCGTTCAGGTGCCAGACTCTGGACGGTGCGTTCAAGCGCCAGACTCTAGACGGTGCGTTCAGGCGCCAGACTCTAGACGGTGCGTTCAGGTGCCGGACTCTGGACGGTGCGTTCAGGTGCCGGACTCTGGACGGTGCGTTCAGGCGCCAGACTCTGGACGGTGCGTTCAGGTGCGTTCAGGTGCGTTCAGGTGCCGGACTCTGGACGGTGCGTTCAGGTACCGGACTCTGGACGGTGCGTTCAGGTGCCAGACTCTGGACGGTGCGTTCAGGTGCGTTCAGGTACCGGACTCTGGACGGTGCGTTCAGGTGCCGGACTCTAGACGGTGCGTTCAGGTGCGTTCAGGTGCCAGACTCTGGACGGTGCGTTCAGGTGCGTTCAGGTGCGTTCAGGTGCCGGACTCTGGACGGTGCGTTCAGGTGCCGGACTCTGGACGGTGCGTTCAGGTGCGTTCAGGTGCGTTCAGGTGCCGGACTCTAGACGGTGCGTTCAGGTGCCGGACTCTGGACGGTGCGTTCAGGTGCCGGACTCTAGACGGTGCGTTCAGGTGCCAGACTCTGGACGGTGCGTTCAGGTGCGTTCAGGTGCGTTCAGGTGCGTTCAGGTGCGTTCAGGTGTGTTCAGGTGCGTTCAGGTGCCGGACTCTGGACGGTGCGTTCAGGTGCCGGACTCTGGACGGTGCGTTCAGGTGCGTTCAGGTGCGTTCAGGTGCCGGACTCTAGACGGTGCGTTCAGGTGCCGGACTCTGGACGGTGCGTTCAGGTGCCGGACTCTAGACGGTGCGTTCAGGTGCCGGACTCTGGACGGTGCGTTCAGGTGCCGGACTCTGGACGGTGCGTTCAGGTGCCGGACTCTGGACGGTGCGTTCAGGGGCCAGACTCTGGACGGTGCGTTCAGGTGCCGGACTCTGGACGGTGCGTTCAGGTGCCGGACTCTGGACGGTGCGTTCAGGTGCCGGACTCTGGACGGTGCGTTCAAGCGCCAGACTCTAGACGGTGCGTTCAGGCGCCAGACTCTAGACGGTGCGTTCAGGTGCCAGACTCTAGACGGTGCGTTCAGGTGCCGGACTCTGGACGGTGCGTTCAGGTGCCGGACTCTGGACGGTGCGTTCAGGCGCGTTCAGGTGCGTTCAGGTGCCGGACTCTGGACGGTGCGTTCAGGTACCGGACTCTGGACGGTGCGTTCAGGCGCCGGACTCTGGACGGTGCGTTCAGGTGCCAGACTCTAGACGGTGCGTTCAGGTGCCAGACTCTGGACGGTGCGTTCAGGCGCCGGACTCTGGACGGTGCGTTCAGGTGCCGGACTCTGGACGGTGCGTTCAGGTGCAGGACTCTGGACGGTGCGTTCAGGCGCCGGACTCTGGACGGTGCGTTCAGGTGCCGGACTCTAGACGGTGCGTTCAGGTGCCGGACTCTAGACGGTGCGTTCAGGTGCCAGACTCTGGACGGTGCGTTCAGGTGCCAGACTCTGGACGGTGCGTTCAGGTGCCGGACTCTGGACGGTGCGTTCAGGTGCCAGACTCTGGACGGTGCGTTCAGGCGCCGGACTCTAGATAGGTGCGTTCAAGCGCCGGACTCTGGACGGTGCGTTCAGGTGTTTCTGAGCCCATAAAGTCACAGTTTCGTCTTCTGTTACTTGATTCAAGACATTTCTGGAAAATTCACAAAAATATGAAATTACAAATGTAATTTCATTTTCCTTGAAAACGTTCATGAAGTTAAAATTAGAAATCAGGTTTCTTTCAGATTTATTACTTTACGAAGTTGGAAAATTCACGTTTTAGGTTTCCGTATCCTACGCACGAATTTCTACCTACTTCTTTTTGAGCCGAATCATCAGCTGCATTTAATTTACCAGAATTACTTGAATTTAAATATAGATTAAGCTTTTATGGAGTATCAAAATGATGCATCATGGGAAGTCAGTCACAGTCAAACAGAACCCGGGACGGGAGCCCGGGACGCTCAAAAGCCCTGACGGGATCACTGTCAGTGTTTCGGGGGCCGTGGAGGGGCCCTGCACCTGAACGCACCTCCGCCCGTCCGTAAAAGCTCCCGTTGAAGCCATGAAAGCCTCCGAGCGGCGGTCCAGAGGCCGCGGCCGGCGTCCCCTCCTCTTCCCTCCATCATTAACTCGGACGGCCCCATGATTTATGCAGACGACAAACCTCTTTTTCTTTCCCGGGGTATCGGTCACACGGTGCTAATGTCAGATTACTTTACAGGCCGTTCTGCCGGTGATAAACGAGCGAGACGGGCAGTAAAAGAGAGATGAAAACCGCCGGGACGAGGAGGAGGAGGAGGAGGAGGACGGAGCGGCAAGGCCGTTAAATCACTTCCCCACGCCGCCCCCAATGCCACCCATTATCGGGGCGCGGCGGCTAATCAAAGCCTGGGAGTGATTACAGAGCGGAGGGTCGTCTTCGCCTGCCGCGACGAGTCGTTAGCGTGGAGCGGCGCCACCTCGCTGCTGAAAAACCGCCGTATTACATGGCTCGTGTAGAATTAAACTATCGACAACGAGGAGCGCTGCAGACGAGTGGAGGAGTTGAGGTTCTGAGGTCCAGACCTGCAACAACCCAGACCATCGTCCCTCCACCTCCGTGCCTGACAGTGGGTCTGAGGTCCAGAGGACCTGGTTCCAGAGGTCTGCCGGTCTGTCCAGATCCAGGTTTGTGGACCTCAGTCCTGCTTCCAGGTTCTTGTCAGACAGAAGAGGTTCCTCCTAGAGCAGGGGTCGGCAACCCGCAGCTCTTTAGTGCTGCCCTAGTGGCTCCTGGAGCTTTTTCAAAAATGTTTGACCTTTTTTTCCTTTTTTTCTTTTTTTTCTCTTTATTTTCTCTTTTTTTCCCATTTTTTTTCTTTTTTTCTTCTTTTTTTCTTCTTTTTTTTCCTTTTTTTCTTATTTTTTCCTTTCCTTTTTAATCTCGACATTTCGACTTTTTTCTTGACATTTCGACTTTTTTCTCAAAATTCTGACTTTTTTCTCGACATTTCGACTTTTTTCTCGACATTTCGACTTTTTTCTCAACATTTCGACTTTTTCATCGAAATTGTTACTTTTTTCTCGACATTTCAACTTTCTTCTTGACATTTTGACTTTTTTCTCTTTTTTCCATTTTTTGCTTTTTTTCTTCTTTTTTTTCCTTTCCTTTTTAATCTCGACATTTCGACTTTTTTCTTGACATTTCAACTTTTTTCTCAAAATTCTGACTTTTTTCTCGACATTTCGACTTTTTTCTCAACATTTCAACTTTTTTATCGGAATTGTTACTTTTTTCTCGACATTTCGCCTTTCGCCATTTGCCTTCATTCTAAGGCTTATACAAGACTTTTCATTTTTTGCGGCTCCAGACATTTGTTTTTTGTGTTTTTGGTCCAATATGGCTCTTTCAACATTTTGGGTTGCCGACCCCTGTCCTAGAGTTCTGGTTCTGTCTTCTTCTGATTAGACCTTTCCATGGGCCCTCGTCCAATGTTCCAACAAAGTTCTGGAAAATGTTCCAGATAGGTACCTGGAATGTTCCAGCAATGTTTTACCAAGGTTCTAGCAACGCTCCATCAGTGTCTCAACAATTGTCCTGCAGTGCTCGGGTAGAGGTTCTGTAAAGTTTCACCGGGGTTCCTGCAATAATTCACCAACGTTTCACCAATATACCATTAATATTAATGCAAAGATGTGGTGATTATTTCTTCAATCCTGCTTAAAAGTTCCAGCAATGTTCCAGCAATGTTCCGGGAATGTTCCAGCAACAATCCAGCAATGTTCTAGAAATGTTCCATGTTCTAATAATGTTCTGGCAATGTTTTAGCAATGTTCTAATAAAAAAATCTATAATGTTCTAGTAATAAAATCTACAATGTTCCAGCAATGATTCACCAATGTTGCACCAATGTTCTGATAATGTTCTGCTATTGTTCCAGGAAAGTTCCTTCAAAAAATCTACAATGTTCCTGCACTGTTCCTACAGCTTACCAGCAATGTCCCAGCAATGTTCCAGCAATGTTCCAGCAATGTTCCAGCAATGTTCTGGAAATGTTCCATGTTCTAGTAATGTTTTGACAATTTTTCACCAAAATTCCAGCAATGTTCTGACAATGGTCCAGCAATGTTCTAGTAATGTTGTGGAAATGTTCTACGTTCTAGTAATGTTCCAGCAATGTTCCTTCAAAACTTCACCAAAAATCTACAATGTTCCAGCAATGATTCACCAAAGTTGCACCAATGTTCTGGTAATGTTCCAGCATGCTTGTGTTGGACTATTATGTGTGAGATTACATTTTTCTAAAATCACAACCGTGAGCAGATATTTTCCTTACGTTCTCCAAAGGTTGGGTTTAAACCAGTTCCAGTGTTTTCACACAGAACCGGATCAAAAGTAGCTTCAGTTTAAAATGAAACTTATAAGATTTGTCTATCAGAATGGAGGATATATTTATGATTAATCGCCATAAAGACTTGAATCTGCTTTCAATAAAAACTGCACACGAAAAATTTCAACCAAACAAAATTCATGAGAAGAAAAGAAAAAAATAAATGATTTTGTTTATGTTTCATTTTCAGTTTAGACTTTAATGTAGAAAATCTTTTATTCAGATTCACAAAATACTTTTCCTTAGGTATTCTTAACTCATAAATAAGAGATAAAAACGCAATTTATTTAAGAATCTTTTTAAAAATGCTGCAATAATATTTATTTTCTGTTTGAATACTATTTTATATTTATTTTTGTTTGGATTTTTAACAATTTTGCATTCGGTTTAATATCTTACTTTTTTATGTTATTGTGATATTTTTAATTGATTACCTTAACTCAATTTTATCTTATTTTTTAGTTTTGTTTCTTAATATTTTGTTCATTTTGATGGAATAATTTTTTCATTATATTTAATTTGATATTTATTTTGTGTATTGCGTTTTTATTTCATACTATTTTATATGTTTTCATATTCATTTCAATGAATTATTATTATTATTATTATTATTATTATTATTATTATTATTATTATTATTATTATTATTATTATAAATTATTATTAATATTATTGTCGCATTTAATTATGTTTTAATATTATTTTATACCACTTAGCTCTGGCTCCCCAGTGACTTATTGTTCTTTAATAAAAATAAAAATAAATAACTCATGGAGGGGATGGAACATAAATGTTGTATTTTAAAGTTTGAATGACAGGAAATAAACGTCATTTAAAAAATGAAGTCAAAATTTACCCAAACATGCTGAAAATCATCATGATGCAAAAACAAAATTTTAATTGTTGACTTTTAGTGATGTGTTTATTTATTTATCTATTTATTTTGTGATGGCAGAAACAAGTGTGACATCTCCAGCTGCACATCAACGCTGCAGGTGCAGAAGACAGCTGACTCAGGCCAATGTGTGCAGCATCTAGGGTTGCCATCTTTCAGAAATAGAAATAAGGGACGCCCCAAAAAAACGGACATCCCCAAAACTTCTAAACTGCATAGAAATGTATTTATTTTATATGAAAAAACAAAACGCTTTGATTTAAAGTCTAAAGTGCTTTAATAGCATTGAACTTGCATGAATGTACAGACAGACAACCATACTAGCAACTGAAATAGCTTCCTATGCTATGTATGTCCACATCAGCCAGGATGTAGAATATACTGCCTACAGGTAAAGAATATGGTGTAAAAGTTAGTTTATTTCAATAATTCAACTTAAAAGGTGAAACTAATACATGTATATTACATAGTCTCATTACAGGCAAGGCAAGGTATGTTAAGCCTTTATTTGTTATAATTTTGATGATTGAATTGTTTATTGATTTCATAATATATTCAAATTTTTTTAGATTTTTTATTTGGCGTTTTCATAAACTGTGAGCCATAATCACCAAAATGATAACAAATAAAGGCCTGAAATATCTCACTTTGCATGTAGTGGGAAATAATATATTTGTTTCACCTTAAGTTGAATTTACTACAAATTAAGTTTTGTAATATATTCAAATTTTCCGACCTTCACCTGTATATTATGACATCAATAAATAAGAGCATAATATGTGTTTGTACCGGTTCAATACGGAACGCAACTTTTAATTCCTAATTAGGGAACAATTCCGTATTTCAAGGGACGGGTGGCGACCCTGGCAGCATCTGTTAGCAACATATCTACTTATGCTAACAGCTAACAGATGCTAATAGCATCACCGGAATTTATCTACGGAAGCTCGTGGTTTCTGTCGGCCCCTGTTAGACTGTATAAACTGTAGCATGCTAAGCTAAGGTTTTACGTTTTGTAAGATTAGCTGATGAGCTATTCTTTGTCCGTTGGCATCTGTTAGCTACAATGCTAATTAACGTGTAGGTTGTGTTTAACTAAAACTATTTCCAGAGTCAGGCCCAATTAGGCTTTATTCACTCAAAGCTAGTTTCACTTTGTGGGGAACTAACTTGTTGTTTTATCAGTTAGCATCATAGATAAGAGATGCTAACAGTAAACAGAAGCTAAGATGTTGGACGCTAAGAAGTCCATGTGCTTAAACATGCTAGCCAGGTGTTAGCATGCTAAGTTATCATTGTTATCGGATGCTATTTTGAGTTGTGGGTGGTGCTAACAGAAAAAGTGTCGCTAACATGTGCTCAGCTAATGTTTCTCATAAAATGTGTCACTTTCAACATGTGACGTGTTTTCTGTGGTCTAGTGTTGATAAAATATGAGTTCATGAGATTTGTGAATCATCGCATCCTGTTTTATTTGCATCTTAGCCAGAATCCCAGCTGTTTTGAAACCGGTAAATGATGTATTTGATAGAGTAAATTTCCCGTGGATGGCTGCTGCTTATCTCTGCCCAGGAACGCTAGGCGTCTCCCGTGGCGATGCGAGGGTGGAGATACCGCTGCTGCAGCCCGGCGAGGCCTTCGACAGCCTCGTTATGGAGGCTCGCAGATCCGGCGCCGTCATTATCATGTGCAGCCACCTCTCAGAGATGAGAGAGTCGGCTCTGGGTTTCCCCTCGATGGCAATTAGACGAGTGTGATGGGATGAACTCCACTGTTTTAGCCACGAGCGAAAACCTCTGCTGTCAGGCTGCGGCTGACGACCCGAGCAGGAATAAATCTGCAGCTCGGCTGTAATCCACCCCGAGAGCCCGGCAGAGACGTCCAGGTTCGGCTGCCGGGGAGCTGCAGGCCAGGCATCAGTATGCTGCAGGGCTGCGTCTCCACCGGCAACCAGCAGCTGAACACGACCTGGGAACACCTGGAACGCCTGGGAACGCCTGGGAACGCCTGGAACGCCTGGAACGCAGTCACATGACCCCTTTATGGGGCTCGGAAACAACAAATCACAAGAAAACAACACAGAACGCATCTATTATGAAAGAAACAGGTTCCCTACTGATCTGGTGTTTGGTTCCCGGCGTCACAACCACCTCGGATGAACAGCAGCACAGCACAGCAGATAGATAGATAGATAGATAGATAGATAGATAGATAGATAGATAGATAGATAGATAGATAGATAGATAGATAGATAGATAGATAGATAGATAGATAGATAGATAGATAGATAGATAGATAGATAGATAGATAGATAGATAGATAGATAGATAGATAGATAGATAGATAGATAGATAGATAGATAGATAGATAGATAGATAGATAGATAGATAGATAGACAGATAGATACACATCAACATCTGCTGAAGGAAACATCTGCTGAAGGAAACATCTGTTAAAGGAAACATTTGCTGAAGGAAACATCTGCTGAAGGAAACATCTGCTGAATGAAACATATGCTGAAGGAAACATCTGTTAAAGGAAACATTTGCTGAAGGAAACATCTGCTGAAGGAAACATCTGCTGAAGGAAACATCAGCTGAAGGAAACATCTGCTGAAGGAAACGTCTGCTGGAGGAAACATCTGTTGAAGGAAACATCAGTTGAAGGAAACAGCTGCTGAAGGAAACATCAACATCTGCTGAAGGAAACATCAACATCTGCTGAAGGAAACATCTGCTGAAGGAAACATCAACATCTGCCGAAGGAAACAGCTGCTGAAGGAAACATCAACATCTGCCGAAGGAAACAGCTGCTGAAGGAAACATCAACATCTGCTGAATGAAACATCTGCTGGAGGAACATCCAACATCTGCTGAAGGACATATTAACATCTGCCGAAGGAAACATCAACATCTGCTGAAGGAAACAGCTGCTGAAGGAAACATCAACATCTGCTGAATGAAACATCTGCTGGAGGAACATCCAACATCTGCCGAAGGAAACAGCTGCTGAAGGAAACATCTGCTGAAGGAAACATCTGTTAAAGGAAACATTTGCTGAAGGAAACATCTGCTGAAGGAAACATCTGCTGAATGAAACATATGCTGAAGGAAACATCTGTTAAAGGAAACATCTGCTGAAGGAAACATCTGTTAAAGGAAACATTTGCTGAAGGAAACATCTGCTGAAGGAAACATCTGCTGAAGGAAACATCTGCTGAAGGAAACATCTGCTGAAGGAAACATCAGCTGAAGGAAACATTTGCTGAAGGAAACATCTGCTGAAGGAAACATCTGCTGAAGGAAACATCAGCTGGAGGAAACATCAACATCTGCTGAAGGAAACATCTGGTGAAGGAATCTTCTGCTGAAGGAAACATCTGCTGAAGGAAACATCTGCTGAAGGAAACATCTATTAAAGGAAACATCTGCTGAAGGAAACATCTATTAAAGGAAACATCTGTTGAAGGAAACATCTGCTTGAGGAAACATCTGCTGAAGGAAACATCTGCTCGAGGAAACATCTACTGAAGGAAACATCTACTGAAGGAAACATCTGCTGAAGGAAACATCTGCTGAAGGAAACATCAACATCTGCTGAAGGAAACATCTGTTGAAGGAAACATCTGCCAAAGGAAACATCTGCTGAAGGAAACATCTGCTGAAAGAAACATCTGCTGAAGGAAACATCTGCTGAAGGAAACATCTGCTGAAGGAAACATCTGCTGAAGGAAACATCTGGTGAAGGAAACATCAGCTGAAGGAAACATCAGCTGAAGGAAACATCTGCTGAAGGAAACATCTGCTGAAGGAAACATCTGCTGAAGGAAACATCTGGTGAAGGAAACATCTGCTGAAGGAAACATCTGCTGAAGGAAACATCTGTTAAAGGAAACATCTGGTGAAGGAAACATCTGCTGAAGGATACATCAACATCTACTGAAGGAAACATCTGGTGAAGGAAACATCAACATCTACTGAAGGAAACATCTGGTGAAGGAAACATCAACATCTGCTGAAGGAAACATCTGCTGAAGGAAACATCTGGTGAAGGAAACATCTGGTGAAGGAAACATCAACATCTACTGAAGGAAACATCTGTTAAAGGAAACATCTGCTGAAGGAAACATCTGCTGAAAGAAACATCAACATCTGCTGAAGGAAACATCTGTTGAAGGAAACATCTGTTGGAGGAAACATCTGGTGAAGGAAACATCAACATCTACTGAAGGAAACATCTGTTAAAGGAAACATCTGCTGAAGGAAACATCTGCTGAAGGAAACATCAACATCTGCTGAAGGAAACATCTGTTGAAGGAAACATCTGTTGGAGGAAACATCTGTTAAAGGAAACATCTGCTGAAGGAAACATCTGTTGGAGGAAACATCTGTTAAAGGAAACAACTGCTTAAGGAAACACATGCTGAAGGAAACATCTGCTGAAGGAAACATCTGTTGGAGGAAACATCTGTTAAAGGAAACATCTGCTGAAGGAAACATCTGCTGAAGGAAACATCTGGTGAAGGAAACATCTGCTGAAGGAAACATCTGCTGGAGGAAACATCTGCTGGAGGAAACGTATGCTGGAGGAAACATCAGTTGAAGGAAACATCTGCTGGAGGAAACGTATGCTGAAGGAAACATCTGCCGAAGGAAACATCTGTTGAAGGAAACATCTGCTGGAGGAAACATATGCTGAAGGAAACATCTGCTGAATGTTCCTGCTGCTGGAGCTGGGTGTAGAAGATTTCGGATCACAGGGGAACTTAGAGTCACGTCTTCTTGTGTAGGAAACATCAACATCTGCTGAAGGAAACATCTGCTGAAGGAAACATCTGTTGAAGGAAACATCTGTTGAAGGAAACATATGCTGGAGGAAACATCTGCTGGAGGAAACATCTGCTGGAGGAAACATCAACATCTTGGGAAGGAAACATCAACATCTGCTGAAGGAAACATCTGCTGAAGGAAACATCTGTTGAAGGAAACATCTGCTGGAGGAAACATCTGCTGGAGGAAACATCAACATCTGTTGAAGGAAACATCTGCTTAAGGAAACATCAATATCTTATGAAAGAAACATCTGCTGAAGGAAACATCTGCTGAAGGAAACATCTGCTGAAGGAAACATCTGCTGAAGGAAACATCTGTTGAAGGAAACATCTGCTGAAGGAAACATCTGATGAAGGAAACATCTGTTGAAGGAAACATCTGTTGAAGGAAACATCTGCTGAAGGAAACATCTGCTTAAGGAAACATCTGCTGGAGGAAACATCTGCTGGAGGAAACGTATGCTGGAGGAAACATCAGTTGAAGGAAACATCAGTTGAAGGAATCTTCTGCTGAAGGAAACATCTGGTGAAGGAAACATCAGTTGAAGGAATCTTCTGCTGAAGGAAACATCTGGTGAAGGAAACATCAGTTGAAGGAAACATCTGTTGAAGGAAACATCAGTTGAAGGAAACATCTGTTGAAGGAAACATCTGTTGAAGGAAACATCTGCCGAAGGAAAAATCTTCTGAAGGAAACATCTGCTGAAGGAAACATCTGCCGAAGGAAACATCTGTTGAAGGAAACATCTGCTGGAGGAAACATATGCTGAAGGAAACATCTGCTGAATGTTCCTGCTGCTGGAGCTGGGTGTAGAAGATTTCGGATCACAGGGGAACTTAGAGTCACGTCTTCTTGTGTTCTGAACACAGAGATGAAGAACCAGCGTTAAAGCGCGGCGTTAAAGCGCGGCGTTAAAGCGCGGCGTTAAAGCGCGGCGTTAAAGCGCGGCGTTAAAGCACGGCGTTTAAGCGCGGCGTTAAAGCGCTGCGCGGCAGCGAACACACCAAGGTGCCCTCGGCTCTGAGTGACGGTCCGACAGATTTGAAGGAAACATCAACATCTGCTGAAGGAAACATCTGCTGAAGGAAACATCTGTTGAAGGAAACATCTGCTGAAGGAAACATCTGTTGAAGGAAACATCTGCTGAAGGAAACATCTGTTGAAGGAAACATATGCTAAACATCAACATCTGTTGAAGGAAACATCTGCTGAAGGAAACATCTGTTGAAGGAAACATCTGCTGAAGGAAACATCTGTTGAAGGAAACATATGCTAAACATCAACATCTGCTGAAGGAAACATCTGCTGAAGGAAACATCTGTTGAAGGAAACATCTGCTGAAGGAAACATCTGCTTAAGGAAACATCTGCTGGAGGAAACATCTGCTGGAGGAAACATCTGTTGAAGGAAACATCTGTTGAAGGAAACATCTGTTGAAGGAAACATCTGCTGAAGGAAACATCTGCTTAAGGAAACATCTGCTGGAGGAAACATCTGCTGGAGGAAACGTATGCTGGAGGAAACATCAGTTGAAGGAAACATCAGTTGAAGGAATCTTCTGCTGAAGGAAACATCTGGTGAAGGAAACATCAGTTGAAGGAAACATCTGTTGAAGGAAACATCTGCTGGAGAAAACATCTGCCGAAGGAAAAATCTTCTGAAGGAAACATCTGCTGAAGGAAACATCTGCCGAAGGAAACATCTGCTGAAGGAAACATCTGCTGGAGGAAACATCTGCTGAAGGAAACATCTGTTGAAGGTTCCTGCTGCTGGAGCTGGGTGTAGAAGATTTCGGATCACAGGGGAACTTAGAGTCACGTCTTCTTGTGTTCTGAACACAGACATGAAGAACCAGCGTTAAAGCGCGGCGTTAAAGCGCGGCGTTAAAGCGCGGCGTTAAAGCGCGGCGTTAAAGCGCGGCGTTAAAGCGCGGCGTTAAAGCGCGGCGTTAAAGCGCGGCGTTAAAGCGCGGCGTTAAAGCGCAGCGATAAAGCGCAGCGTTAAAACGCAGCGTTAAAGCGCTGCGCGGCGGCGGACACACCAAGGTGCCTTCGGCTCTGAGTGACGGTCCGACAGATTTCCGGATCTGCAGAGACTCTGCGAGGCTGAAAAACCGCCAACATTTCCTCCATTATTGAGCGCCGAGCTGAGGGAGCTCCTGCCAGAGAACCGTGAGCCAGGAACTTTCCAGTTCAGCTCCGCCGGGACCGCTGCTGCTGTCACGCCGCCCCCCCTGCAGCCAACAGCCACGCATTCATCAAATCTGTCTGATACGAGTGTAAAGCAACATCCCTGCACGCTCGGATTTGTGGGTAAAATCCTGTACGATAACACTGTGCAGCAGCTGATCGATTCAAACTAAACAACTGCTCATTTTGAATCATACAGCTTTATAAAAAACATTTGATTTTACAGAAAAATACAAGCAACATCTCACAGGGTTTCCCTCCCATGGATGCAGGGACGTCTCACGGGGTTTCCCTCCCACTGATACAGGGTTTCGAATAGTTGTCAATTGAAACGCAGCTTAAAAATCAAACAAAACCAGTGCTACAATTCTCCTCTTGTTGACATCGAACCTAAACCTTCAGAAACTAAGACAAACACGCCCAACAAGTATCTGCAGTAAAACAATAGGATCTCTAAGGATGGAGTAAAACTTCGAAGTTGGAACTTAACCTGCAGGCAAACCTGGATCTGGCGTTTCTGCCTCTGAAAGAGTCTGCAGCTTTTTTTATTTTCCCACAGAGACGTTTTAAAAAGACAGAAGTAGAAAAAGACAAGGAAGAGGGTGGAGAAGAGCTGGAAGTGATGTGATGAATAAATAAACGTGGATGCATCTCGCTGTCATCTCCAAGGTTGCTTCCTGAAATCTCCCATCGGCCCGCCGGGATCAGTCCGTCCGATCAATAAACTCACAAACAAATACAACAGCAGAGCCAAGCTTCAGTTGCTCCAACGTTCTCTGATTGTCTCAAGGACACAGATGTTTTCAGGCTCAAATCAATTCTTCTTCTACTGTTAAAAGTCAGTTCTACGTAAAAGTCTTAATGGTGGAAAATACTTAAAAGATGTGAAGATAATCAATAACTAATTAATTATTTGGTTGTTGAACGAACGAAAAATCTAAGTCCGATACAAGAAGTTTTTGGACGAAGCTTTGGATGAATAGTCTGCAACAAAGTCGGGATAAAAGTAGGGACATTCTGGACTGGTTCCTGACGAACCAAAATATAACTTCACAAGATGCTCAATACTCCTCATTTTAACACAGGGAGGAGACTGCTCTTCCTGTTAGAGTTCTCATAAATTACGACTTTATTCTCGTAATATTACGACTTTATTTTCATAATATTACGACTTTATTCTCATAATATTACAACTTTATTCTCATAAATTACGACTTTATTCTCGTAATATTACGACTTTATTTTCATAATATTACGACTTTATTCTCGTAATATTACAACTTTATTCTCATAATATTACAACTTTATTCCCGTAATATTATGACTTTATTCTCATAATATTACAACTTTATTCTCGAAATATTACGACTTTATTCTCATAATATTATGACTTTATTCTCATAATATTACAACTTTATTCTCATAAATTACGACTTTATTCTCGTAATATTACGACTTTATTTTCATAATATTACGACTTTATTCTCGTAATATTACAACTTTATTCTCATAATATTACAACTTTATTCCCGTAATATTATGACTTTATTCTCATAATATTACAACTTTATTCTCGAAATATTACGACTTTATTCTCATAATATTATGACTTTATTCTCATAATATTACAACTTTATTCCCGTAATATTATGACTTTATTCTCATAATATTATGACTTTATTCTCGTAATATTACGACTTTATTCTCATAATATGACGACTTTATTCTCGTAATATTACGACTTTATTCTCATAATATTACAACTGTATTCTCATAATATTACGACTTTATTCTCATAATATGACGACTTTATGGATTCTGGACTGGTTCCTGACGACAGTCTGGATTCTGGACTGGTTCCTGATGACAGTCTGGATTCTGGACTAGTTCCTGACGACAGTCTGGATTCTGGACTAGTTCCTGACGACAGTCTGGATTCTGGACTAGTTCCTGATGACAGTCTGGATTCTGGACTAGTTCCTGACGACAGTCTGGATTCTGGACTAGTTCCTGACGACAGTCTGGATTCTGGACTAGTTCCTGACGTGACGACAGTCTGGATTCTGGACTAGTTCCTGACGACAGTCTGGATTCTGGACTGGTTCCTGACGACAGTCTGGATTCTGGACTGGTTCCTGACAACAGTCTGGATTCTGGACTAGTTCCTGACGACAGTCTGGATTCTGGACTAGTTCCTGACGACAGTCTGGATTCTGGACTAGTTCCTGACGACAGTCTGGATTCTGGACTGGTTCCTGACGACAGTCTGGATTCTGGACTGGTTCCTGACAACAGTCTGGATTCTGGACTGGTTCCCGATGACAGTCTAGATTCTGGACTGGTTCCTGACGACAGTCTGGATTCTGGACTAGTTCCTGACGACAGTCTGGATTCTGGACTGGTTCCTGATAAAAGTCTGGATTCTGGACTAGTTCCTGATGACAGTCTGGATTCTGGACTGGTTCCTGACGACAGTCTGGATTCTGGACTAGTTCCTGATGACAGTCTGGATTCTGGACTGGTTCCTGACAACAGTCTGGATTCTGGACTAGTTCCTGACAACAGTCTGGATTATCTGAAATACTGTCTGAAAACATAAATCAGAGCGTCATCTGCATATAAACTGACATTAGTATTAGTTGAACTAGATTATACTGAATCAAGCAGCAGAGGTCCTCATACAGAGCCCTGTGGTACTCCTCACACGCCCTGTGATGTTTTCGATGCCTTTAAAGCCCCTTTTCCAAGTTATGAATGGATGGAACAGGACTGGAAGCTTGCTCGAATACCGATACCAAAATATAACTTCACAAGATGCTCAATATTCCTCATTTTAACACAGGGAGAAGATGCTCTTCCTGTTAGAGTTCTCATAAATTACGACTTTATTCTCATAATATTACGACTTTATTCTTGTAATATTACGAATTTATTCTCGTAATATTACGACTTTATTCTCATAATATTCCGACTTTATTCTCATAATATTACGACTTTATTCTCATAAATTACGACTTTATTCTCGTAATTTCACAACTTTATTCTCGTAATATTACAACTTTATTCTCGTAATATTACGACTTTATTCTCATAATATTATGACTTTATTCTCGTAATATTACGACTTTATTCTCATAATATTACACTTTTATTCTCGTAATATTACGACTTTATTCTCATAATATTACGACTTTATTCTCGTAATATTACGACTTTATTCTCGTAATGTTACGACTTTATTCTCGTAATGTTACGACTTTATTCTTGTAATATTACGACTTTATTCTTGTAATATTACAACTTTATTCTCTAGTTCCTGACAACAGTCTGGATTCTGGACTAGTTCCTGACGACAGTCGTAATATTACGACTTTATTCTCATAATATTACAACTTTATTCTCGAAATATTACGACTTTATTCTCGTAATGTTACAACTTTATTCTCATAATATTACGACTTTATTCTCGAAATATTACGACTTTATTCTCATAATATTACGACTTTATTCTCGAAATATTACGACTTTATTCTCATAATATTACGACTTTATTCTCGTAATATTACACTTTATTCTCATAATATTACGACTTTATTCTCGAAATATTACGACTTTATTCTCATAATATTACGACTTTATTCTCGTAATATTACACTTTATTCTCATAATGTTACAACTGTATTCTCGTAATATTACAACTTTATTCTCGTAATATTACGACTTTATTCTCGTAATATTACGACTTTATTCTCATAATATTACGACTTTATTCTCGTAATATTACACTTTATTCTCATAATATTACAACTGTATTCTCGTAATATTACAACTTTATTCTCGTAATATTACGACTTTATTCTCGTAATATTACGACTTTATTCTAATAATATTAAGACTTTATTCTCGTAATTTTACAACTTTATTCTCGTAATTTTACAACTTTATTCTCATAATATTATGACTTTATTCTCGTAATTTTACAACTTTATTCTCATAATATTATGACTTTATTCTCGTAATTTCAAACGTGGCACCTAGTCGGTGTTTTTCTCACAGCCACCAGCCAAGAATTTATGAACTGGTGCACTTGCACCGAACTACCGGGAGTCGGACCAGCAACCTTCTTCCTGTGAGGCAACAGACCACACCTCTAGTGATCCCTAGTGGTCAGAAGAGGAAGTGTAGCTTGTCTTCCTTCCACACTGAAGTCAACTCTGATAAGCAGCTGAAGGGTTTGGTGAAGGTCCCCGATGTCTCCAGGGACAGCAACCTCTGAACAGGTGGTGCATTCAGGGAGGAAAGTGGTCTGTGTCCACGTGTTCTGACTGTGTTTAACGTTTAACGATAAATTATCGTCCTAATTATCACTGGAGGCTCAAAGATGAGCAGGTTCATGGAATACGCAGGAAACCAGGTTCTGTCTTACATGAGACAACTTAAAGGAGCTGTATGTAAGAGCAATAATAAAACGAATCATAAAATGACCCCGATATGTCAACAGACATTTAAAAATCATGTTCATTTCAAATACTTATGTCACTGACAACAGCACTCAAGCCAGGATATTCCCGTTTAAAAAGAGGAGTTGCAGCCCTCAACTGATGTTTATGTTGTCATTTTTTGTTTTGGCCTGAAGCTCCACCCTCCACCTATCTCCCAATCACCAAGTCAGTATTGTTTCTGAAGCTCCACCCTCCACCTATCTCCCAATCACCAAGTCAGTATTGTTTCTGAAGCTCCACCCTCCACCTATCTCCCAATCACCAAGTCAGTATTGTTTCTGAAGCTCCACCCTCCACCTATCTCCCAATCACCAAGTCAGTATTGTTTCTGAAGCTCCACCCTCCACCTATCTCCCAATCACCAAGTCAGTATTGTTTCTGAAGCTCCACCCCCCACCTATCTCCCAATCACCAAGTCAGTATTGTTTCTGAAGCTCCACCCTCCACCTATCTCCCAATCACCAAGTCAGTATTGTTTAGGCATCCGGGTTGCCAGCTCGGCTCTAATTATCGCAGCCATGGCAGCCTACGTTCCTGCTGCATTCTGCAGCCTACCTGCCAACCTCTGGTCGGGGGAGGAGGGGGAGGGTACACGCCGCTCAACAATATTTTGAAAGTGACTGCAGTAGCAGTTTTGGCCATTTCTTACAGACGGCTCCTTTAAGTTAAGATTTACGTCACTGCGCAGTACGATGACGTTTTGAAGGAGCAGCGCTCCAGTTGCCAGGAGATGTAAATACAATAAGATTAAAACTAAAATAGATCAAAGAAAGAAGGGAGAAGGTGATTGACAGGTGGATCGGATGGATGGATGGATGGATGATGGATGGATGTAAAGCAACAGCATAGATGAGGTCCTCCAGGCGTTCTTCTTCTGGTTCTTCTTCTGGTTCTTCCTCTGGTTCTTCCTCTGGTTCTTCCTCTGGTTCTTCCTCTGGTTCTTCCTCTGGTTCTTCCTCTGGTTCTTCCTCTGGTTCTTCCTCTGGTTCTTCTTCTGGTTCTTCCTCTGGTTCTTCCTCTGGTTCTTCCTGTGGCTGTAGCTGTTCTGGAGGACTGTGGTCACGTCGTCCCGCTCTTCTTCTGCTGTGCGAAGAAAAGACGTCTTTAATCGTTTCCGGCAAACGCTCTCGGCGTGATGGATTCCTCCTTGAAAACAGCCAAAAAAAGGCGGGAACCTGAGAGGAAACAGCCTGTTGGGGCGTTTTATTAATCGTCTACCTCTAATTTAACGGAGCGGCCCGTCATTAAATCGCTGAGACTTTTTTTTCCACGACATAATTTATCTTTTTGGCTGCTTTAAGCCTCCAATTTGTAATGAGTTATTGGGCTGTTCCCCAATATTCCCCTGCGATTGAGCAGGAAGTATTCGGGACATGATTTATAGACGTTAATTGTGGTGTTCAGAAATTCACAATGGAGGGGAGGAAGAGGAGGAGGAGGAGGAGGAGAAGAAGTGAGGAGCACATCTGGAGAAGTCATCACCGCCGGAGCCAAGTTCCTGCTCCTGGGAGAGCAGCAAAGCAGAGCTGAATGAGAACCGAGCTGCACCCTGGAGACCGCAGCATATTTTCCCTTGTCAGCTTGGCCCCGGGCCCCTTCGGCCCCTTCGGCCCGGCCCTGGGGCCCCGGGGTCCCCCGGCCCCCCCTGGGGCCCCTGGAGTCCCCCCCCTGGCGACCCCGGGACCCGATGCTGCTCCAAACAAGACGTTCTGGTATCTGATGTTGAAGCTGCATCAGGCCAGACATCCATCATCGTGGGGGGGATGGAGGAGGAGGAGGAGGAGGAGGAGGAGGAGGAGGAGGAGGAGGAGGAGGAGGAGGAGGAGGAGGAGGAGGAGGAGGAGGAGGAAGGGGGGGTGGAAAAACAATATGTCTTTTCCTAAAGTGGACCCACCTGCAGGTCTGCTGCCGAGAAGAAACTCAGGAGGAAGTTCATGAAAACTGAAGTTGAAATGAGTCGGAATAGATCCCTGGCCCCGCCTCCATCAGTGTGAAGCCCCGCCTCCATCAGTGAGAAGCCCCGCCTCCATCACTTTGAAGCCCCGCCTCCATCAGTTAGAAGCCCCGCCTCCATCCGTGTGAAGCCCCGCCTCCATCACTGTGAAGCCCCGCCTCCATCAGTGTGAAGCCCCGCCTCCATCCGTTAGAAGCCCCGCCTCCATTAGTAAGAAGCCCCGCCTCCATCACTATGAAGCCCCGCCTCCATCCGTTAGAAGCCCCGCCTCCATCAGTGTGAAGCCCCGCCTCCATCAGTAAGAAGCCCCGCCTCCATCACTGTGAAGCCCCGCCTCCATCACTATGAAGCCCCGCCTCCATCAGTGTGAGGCCCCGCCTCCATCAGTGGTCCATGTCGCTACCTGATTTGAGTCCCTACCCTATTTGAGTCACACATGCGCAGTCGCGTCCAACATCGTCGGCCATCTTGGAAAGCAAAATACGGCAACACCACTTGGACAAACTATATACATAAAAATAAATGGAAAAAAAGGCAAACCCTCCATAGTATGTTATAAAAACGAAATAAAAAATTATATAACATCTATAAAGGTACTATCAAAAGAAAATCAGTCTAAGTTACAATCTTGCTACGCTTAAACACTTTTGTTGAAATGTCAACCCCTGTGATTATTTTATTTTATTTTTATTTTTTTATTTAATCTTAGAAGATTATCTTGCTTTCCAAGATGGCCGACGATGTTGGACGCGACTGCGCATGTGTGACTCAAATAGGGTAGGGACTCAAATCAGGTAGCGACAGTCCACCCTGCCTCCTTCAGTCTGAAGCCCCGCCTCCATCAGTGTGAAGCCCCTGTCACTACCTGATGTGAGTCGCTACCCAATTTGAGTCACACATGCGCAGTCGCGTCCAACAACAGGGAATGTTATGCTATATAAGGGTATTGATGCAAAAAATATTTATATTATTTTTAGCAAAAAATATTTATATTATTTTTAGCAAGCATAGCTAAGCATGATAGCCAAATTACCTTTCAAGATGTAATGTACTCATAGAACGAGTAATCTTCCATTTGTCAGCTTTTCCCAAACTGGGATGAAACTTTCCGGATTCCATGTAGGCATGGAGATGATGGAAGACATTAAAGTCGCTCATTTTAATCAATAATCGGGTAATGACAACACTACTTCTCCACTGAAATGCACATGTTGGACGCGACTGCGCATGCATGACTCAAATCGGGTACCGACTCACATCAGGTAGTGACAACCCCGCCTCCATCACTGTGAAGCCCCGCCTCCATCAGTGAGAAGCCCCGCCTCCATCACTGTGAAGCCCCGCCTCCTTCAGTGGGAAGCCCCGCCTCCATCAGTGTGAGGCCCCGCCTCCATCAGTTAGAAGCCCCGCCTCCATCAGTGTGAGGCCCCGCCTCCATCAGTTAGAAGCCCCGCCTCCATCAGTGGTCCATCCCGCCTCCATCAGTGGGAAGCCCCGCCTCCATCACTATGAAGCCCCGCCTCAATCAGTTGCTAGGCAACCAGGTGACCATGGTAACAGTCCTGGCTTCAGCACCGGTCTCCATCAGGACTGGTCCAGAAGCAAGGTTCAAATGATGACCTTGTTTTCATGTTGCACCCCCCCCAACACCTTTTTCTTCTTCTCTGGTTACCCCCCCCCCCCCCCCTCTCCTTCTCTGGTTACCCCCCCACCCCTCCACCCCCCCCCCCCTCTCCTTCTCTGGTTACCCCCGTCCTCCCAGATCCCAGCATCCTTTGAGTTGTGCAGCAGAACAGATGGCAGAACATGTCTTTGACCTACAACACGTCTCTCCTGCGGGGGATGTTTCTGCTTCTATCTGGCGGTGGATGGGAGGGAGGGGGGTGATGGAGATGGATCAGCATCGGGGGCCGCGGAGGGGAGTCCAGCCCCAAACCTGAACCAGAACTCCGTGGGTGACATTGAGCAGGTTTTCAGAGCCGCTCCGTTCAGAAATACGAGGCCAGGTGATCCGAGCTCTCGGCCAGGATTTATTTCCTGGCTCCGAGCTGCGGCTCCTCTTCCTGTTCACGTTCCCGACGGGGCCCCGACACAAAGCCAGCAACGCTGTTTATTTTCTACCTATACACTTTATTACATATGGAGCCAAAAGATGAACATAAAATAGGATATGTGGGGAGAAATCTCTCTAAAGCCCAGAGTGGAAGTGATTTATGAGGCTCCAGAGTCGCCTCAACGCCGAGCCGCAAGTTGATGCTGAACGACTGTATTTTCTGAGTTTTATCTGGTTTTATATTTGTTGTATTTGTGAACACATCTGAATCATCTGGCCCCCGGAGTTTCACACATTCACCGGCGGCTGCACCGGCATCAAACTTTAGCTTCACTAACAACTAGATTCAGACTGGTTTTATCGTTGATTCAGACTGGTTTTGTCCTGGATTCAGACTGGTTTTATCCTGGATTCACACTGGTTTTATCCTGGGTTCAGACTGGTTTTATCCTGGTTTTATACTGGATTCAGACTGGTTTTATCCTGGTTTTATACTGGATTCAGACTGGTTTTATACTGGATTCAGACTGGTTTTATACTGGATTCAGACTGGTTTTATAATGGATTCAGACTGGTTTTATCCTGGATTCAGACTGGTTTTGTCCTGGATTCAGACTGGTTTTGTCCTGGATTCAGACTGGTTTTATACTGGATTCAGACTGGTTTTATCCTGGTTTTATCCTGGATTCAGACTGGTTTTATCCTGGATTCAGACTGGTTTTACATTAGTTTAAAACTGGTTTGGTCTGTTTTTAGGCAGTAAACTTCTACTTTATTCACACTTCGTTTTGAACTGGATTGACATTGGTTTAATACGGAATTATGAGTTAATTCAGATTAAGTTCACATTGGTTTGAAACTGGTTTGGTCTGTTTTTAGACAACAAACTTCTATTTAACTGGGTTTTGAACTGGATTTGAATACTGGTTTTTGAGTTAATTCAGATTAAGTTCACATTGGTTTAAAACTGGTGGATTCAGAACTAGATTCACATTGGGATTATCCTGGACTTCATTTGGATTTGGTTTACACTGGGTTCAGACTGGGTTGACATTAGTTTGAAACTGATTTGGTCTGTTTTTGTAGACCGTTTTTGATTTTGGACTGGATTCACACAGGTTTGATGCTGGACCTAGTGGGGGTCCAGATTGAATTCAGACAGGCCTTTACACTTGCAAATCAGTCTGGATTTGACATTGGGTTTGGAATGCAATTCAAACTGGATTCATCCTCAATGTAAACTGGGCTTGAGTGGAGTCAGAGTGGGTTTGCATAACTTTAGAACTGGTTTGGTCTCGCTTTTAGAATATTTTGGAAGTGGACTTGATTTACGTGGTGTTTGGAAATGGATTCCTACTGGTTTAACACTGGATTTAGTCTGAATTTGATGTGGATCCTAATTGTTCTAGAACAGGGGTCGGCAACCCAAAATGTTGAGAAAAAAGTCAAAATTTCGAGAAAAAAGTCGAAATGTCAAGATTAATGTTGAAGTACAATCTCGAGAAAAAAGTCGAAATGTCGAGAAAAAAGTCAATTTTTTTTGAAAAAAGTCAAATTTTTTTGAAAAAAGTCAAAATGTTGAGAAAAAAGTTGAAATGTCGAGATTAAAAAGGAAAGGAAAAAGGAAGAAAAAAGAAGAAAAAAAGAAAAAAAGAAGAAAAAAGGAAAAGAAAGTTGAAAAAAGAGAAAAAAAAGAAGAAAAGAAGGAAAAAAAAGGTCAAACATTTTTGAAAAAGCTCCAGGAGACACTAGGGTGGCGCTAAAGAGCCGCATGCGGCTCTGGAGCCGCGGGTTGCCGACCCCTGTTCTAGAATGACTTTATGTTGCATTGTAACAGTCTTACTTGTAAAATGGTTTAGGACTTGATTATATCCTGGATTCACTGTGGATTTGAAGTGAATCCAGATTGGATTCATGAGAAATCCACACTGGGTCTACATTGGTGTGAAAGTAGTTTGGTCTTGTTTTAGAATATTTCAGACTGCATGCATTTAGGACTGGATCTGGCGTTGACTAAAACAGATCCAGATTGATGGTTTCAGACTAAACGTGGCTTTTGTGCTGGATTCAAACTGAGATTACGTTGGTTGGAACCTGTTCTGGTTTTAGACGGTTTTAGACTGGCTTTGGAACTGGATTCATGTTGGTTTTGTTCTGGTTTTAACCTGGATTTGGTGCTGACTGACAGAATCCGGACTGGACGTACAATAGTTTGAAAGTGGTTTGGCCTTTTAGACAGTTTTAGACCTGAACTGGATTAACGCTGGGTTCGGAGTCACACTGGTTTAATCTAGGATTCAATCTGGATTTGGATTGTATTTGTTCTTTAAACTGCTGTTTACTCTGGTTTGCATCTTTTTTCAGACTCTGGGTTCACATGAGAATGAAAACTGGATTCATACAGGTGGATTTTTCATTTCATTTGTATTTATTCCGTATCATGGAAATAGTTCACATACATGTTCCATTCCATGATCGAAAAGGGGCAAGAAGAAGAAAGCCTTATATAACAAGCCCCTTTCTCAAAAAAAATAAAACAATTTGTATGAAGATGGTCTGTCCGTCTGTTCAACAGTCACTACTTATATAATACCAAAAAAAGAAATAATGAAAAAACAAAACAAAAAAATAAGAAAACATACACAATAACTCACCAACAATATAAAAACAAAAAACAAAAAAAGATATTTTACCCGTTAAATTCATATTGTCTGATTGTGTTGTCTTTATACAATTTCTTGAACTGGTGAATATTTTTACAATCCTTTAAATCAGTTGTTAAGGAGTTCCATCATTTTACACCACATACTGAAATACACATTTGTTTTAAAGTAGTTTGTGCAAACGGATGTTTAAAATCAAATTTCCTCCTATGGTCCTTATCTTCTGAACTAAACACAAAAAAACGTATATTTTCAGGCAATATTCTGCTTTTTGCCTTGAACATAACTAATAAAGTCTGTAACTCAACCATATCTTTAAGTTTAATTAATCCTGCATTGATTAAAAGTCCATTGGTGTGTTCTCTTTCCTCCTTTTTATGTCTGATCCGTCCTGCTCTCTTCTGTAAAATAAACAAAGGCTTGATATTTGTTTGTGTATGTATTCCCCCAAACTTCGACACAATAACTAAAATAAGGCAAAATGAGTGAGCAATACAAAATTTGCACTGTCTTATCATCTAAAACATGTTTCACTTTGTTCAAAACAAAAATATTCTTTGATACCTTAGTTTTGACATAATTTAACTGAGATTTCCATGTCTGGACTGGGCTTAGAATTGGATCCACCTTAGTTTTATCTTTAGTCTGGATTCTTATTGACCATCAAACTGGATTTGGTTTTTATTGGACATTTTATTGGGTGTAGAACCGGGTTCACACTGGTTCAATGCTAGATTTAGTCTGAATTCTAGTTCCAAACTGGCTTAGGCCTGGATTTCAGATCCAGACTGACTTGACTGTGGGTTTACGCCGGTTCAGAACCGGTGCTGTGACCGTGACAGTAATGGCTGTGTTAAGTAGCCTGTTTGATGGTTCTGGTACCGCTCAGCCCTCTCCGGCTCCACGTGGAGATGATGTCTCCAGCATGTGCTGCAGCGCTGCAGGAGAACTTTCTGGACGGGCTCCCGCCACCGCCGAGCGAGCAGTTGATCAACACGTGAATTTATGGAACGAAACGATGAACGTGTGATTTACGATGTGGATGATGTAGTTTGGCTGACGCGGCGGGGGACGATGAAAACTGGACGTTTCTTTCAGGTCAAACTGAGCGAAAACAGGCAGAAAAATAACAGTTTTTAGTTCCCACCTGGAAACACGATTTCCTTCAAACTCAGTTAAAATGGTGAAACTAAAACAAATCAATGAGTCTGAGTCGGTCCAGGAAGTCAGGAAAACCTGCAGGTCCTCTACAGACCACTAGGGTCCAGATCCAGACCTGCAGGTCCTCTACAGACCACTAGGGTCCAGATCCAGACCTGCAGGAGATTATTTTCTCTTTTTTTCCTCTTTTTTCCTCTTTTTTCCTTTTTTTCCCTATTTTTTCCTTCTTTTTCCTCTTTTTATCCTATTTTTTCCTCTTTTTTCTTTTTTCCCTCTTTTTTTCCTCTATTTTTTCAAATTTTTTAAATTTTTTTTCTCTTTTTTTCCTATGTTGTCCTCTTTTTTTCCTTTTTTTCTTCTTTTTTTCCTCTTTTTCCCTCTTTTTCCTCTTTTTTCTTCTTTTTTTCCTTTTCTTTCTTCTTTTTTTTCTTTTTTCCTCTTTTTTCCTTTTTTTCCTTCTTTTTTCCTCTTTTTTTCCTTTTTTTCTTCTTTTTTTCCTCTTTTTTCCCCTTTTTTCTTCTTTTTTTCCTTTTTTTCTTCTTTTTTTCCTTTTTTTCCCCTTTTTTCCTTTTTTTCCTTCTTTTTTCCTCTTTTTTTCCTTTTTTTTCTTCTTTTTTTCCTCTTTTTTCCTCTTTTTTCCCCCCTCCTGCAGGTCCTCTACAGACCACTAGGGTCCAGATCCAGACCTGCAGGTCCTCTACAGACCACTAGGGTCCAGATCCAGACCTGCAGGTCCTCTACTGACCACTAGGGTCCAGATCCAGACCTGCAGGTCCTCTACCGACCACTAGGGTCCAGATCCAGACCAGCAGGTCCTCTACTGACCACTAGGGTCCAGATCCAGACCTGCTGGTTAAAAGGTTTAACTTTACAGCAGAAATAAACATCTTTGCAGTCTGGAACATGAAATAGTTTTGGTCTCCATGGTTACAGTTCACATCCAGGACATTTTTTATGTACCTGATCAGGTGAAAATAGGTTCACAGACGACGACCTTGATCCATACGGAACTCTGCTGGTCCTGGTTTCAGGTCTGCTTCCAGAACTTCTTGTTTCACTCCATTTACACATTTTTGGATAAATTGCTGTTGTGTTCCTGGATGACATCACCTAGGTGACATCACAGGGGGTGTGTCCGGCTCCTTCTAACTGCCTGCAGCCTAGGGGTGTAACGATACACTAATCTCACGATACGGTACGATACACGATCTTGAGGTCACGATAACGATACGATATTATAGCAATATTTTTTTAACAACCTTGAATGAGGAACATATGACTGGAAAACATTGTCTTTTATTTGAAAGACACAAAATACAAAACAATGCTGTGTGTTTGCCCTATTGTTACAGTTCGTAATGCTTTATAACTGTTTAAGTTTTAAAGAGAAAGCCAGGCCAACCATTTTCCACAAACTGAACTAAAAGTAAATGTCAGGTTTGCATTATGCATCTTCAGTTTCATACAAGTACAAATATTTTGCCACAAACTGAATAGTTTCTCTCATGTATGATTTGACTTTTTTCTTTTCCAGAAATTTAACAACTAAAATTAAATAAATAAATAAAAGTAAATAAATACATACAATTTTACATCATAAAACAGATTGATTCATGCTCACCTTATAAGTGTAAGAGGAGATTTATTTTTGTTAAGAAGTTTATTTTGGTAATTCAGGATTCATTATTTTATAAATATATTCTTTATATTCTGATGTAAATCTGGGACTATAATTACACTAGTCAGTTTATCTGTAGTGATTAGTCTGTTTTAGATTGGGCGGAGTGATACAGCACTAGCTGCTGTGTTGATGTTCTAAAATCCTACACTGTTGAGGGACATTAAAGTACACTGGAACTCAGCAGAAGTTGTCCCCGTGTTTATCCTACTCACGACCCCAAAAAGGTTTAATTTAATAAGGTAAGGCTTAACTCTACACCAGCCTTACATAAGTAAAAGTTCAGAGCTCAAAACCCCCCAAGAGTCCCGGGATCGGGACCAAAACGGTACTAGTTTCTTCTGAGCGGAGTAAGATTTTGGTCCGCGGGTCGAGGCGCGGTCGTTTCTAGTCAACACAATAGATTAATATTAATAACCCAATATCGCGATACACTTTGTCACCTCCACGACACGTATTGTGACGTTTTTGTATCGCGAAATTTCGTGGCACGATATATTGTTACACCCCTACTGCAGCCTGAAAAGTGCTTAGTTCCAGTTTAGTTACAGCTGCTTCTTTAAGACCGTTGCTGATGTCTTTCCCTCTCGGCGTTGTGTGTATGCCTGCTGAACCACCTGAGGATTTTTCATTCTTTCTTTCTTTTCTGTCTCGATTTAATAGAAACAAAAAGTTGGCAGTATCGAGTATCTGTACTTAAACAACCGCTTGAATTTTAGGAAATGGTATAAATTCCTGTCCGGCGGTAAGAACAGGAAGCAGGTGGGATGACGGCCGCAGCCTCGGCCCCGCCCCCCCTCTGCTCCGGTTTCATCCTCCATTCGTCTAACATGATTTACGACCTGGAGCCAGAGTTCAGGGCCCCCCTTTTAACACCAGACCCCCCCCCCCGAAATGCCCACAATCCATTTTGTGTCCATTAGCAGCGAGCGAGCGCTGCTGCTAATATTCTTTAATTCACTCCACAGAGGGAGGGGGGGCTGCCGGGGGGCCGCGCTGCACTTAATGTCTGCAATTACATCAGGTTACACATCCCAAAGTGACCCCCGGGGGGCCGCGCCAGGCCCCCCCCCCATCCGAACACCTGATGGTGGCGGTCGCTCGCGTTCATTCAGAAAAACTCCAGCCTGCGGCGAGTTAGAGGTGGAACAATGCGCCGTTTGTCCCGTTTTACGGCACCTTTTTATTAGCTTATAACTCAGAAATCAAATTAGTTCCCTGCCAGGAGCCGACTTCCTCCCCCGTCCAGCCGGGTCGAGCCGGTACCAGTCCGACCGCGCCAAGACAAACCGGGTCCAGGGGGGGGGCAGGAGCCTGCTGCCCGGCCTTTACGACACCCGCTCCTAGGAACGGGCCCCTCGCCGCCCGTCGGAGCCCATTACAGCAGAGAACGGGAGCGTGAGGTCAAGACTGTTAGAGGAACTGGACCCAGTGGCGTAGGCAGAAATGTTTTTTTGGGTGGGCCAGGACAAAAATGGGTGGGCCATATTGTCCCAGAAAAAGCGGACTTATAAAAACTTTTAAGCAGAAAACATGACAAACGGACAGATTAAAGGCCGTGTCAATTTTACTTTGACTTAATCTGCATTACAAATGCATTATGACAGTTAAACACAACATGCTCAAACAACAAAGCATGAAAACACGTCCATATTATCCAGTAGCCTATTTGTACGGTGGCCGAGACCCGCCATTGCTGAAAATAAAAGTAACGCTGCAAACAGAAACAAACGCCGCTGCAAATTAAAAAAACGCTGCAAATAAAAAGAAACGCAGCTGAAAATAAAACGACGCAAATACAAAGCCACAACGGAAATGAATTACCGGGGACTATTTTTGCTGATGCACCGGTGTTTTTTACGTGAGAGGAGAAGTCCCTGACCACCACACACAGCTTCAACTTCACATTCATACAAATAACTATTGTTACCCACGCTTTAGATTATTCTTGGCATTATTATTAATGATAAAAACAACAAAAACAACAACACCTCTCGTAATTTTACGACTTTATTCTATTACGACTTTATTTTCGCAACATTATGACTTTATTCACGTAATTTTACAACTTTATTCTCATTATATTATGACTTTATTCTCGTAATTTCAATTTTTTTTTTGTCTTAGTCTGGCCCTAATAGCTACTCCGTCGTAGTTTAGCCATTTTTGTGGCGATAAAGTCGGCTGCAACACCGGCTAGCTAGCTGGCTAAAGGCAGGTCAATCTGTCGGAACCAGAGCAATAAAGTATGTCCCGAGGCTCCTACAACTTGTTTCAAACGTTCCGTTTTAATCAGAAGAAAAAAAATAAAAGCTGAACACAAGTCAACAACAAATCACGTTTATATTTATACCTTTTCTCATATAATTATTTAGAATATCGTTATGTTAAACAGCAGAGGTGGGTAGTAACGAGTTACATTTACTCCGTTACATTTACTTGAGTAAGTTTTGGGAAATGTTGTACTTTTAGGAGTAGTTTTGAATCACTATACTTTTTACTTTTACTTGAGTAGATTTGTGAAGAAGAAACTGTTCCTCTTCCTCCGCTACATTAGGCTACGTTGAGCTGTTACTTTTCTTTTATACCTTTTATCCGCGTACGCGTCAATCTCATGACATCACTGGGTGATTCTTTGGGAAAAATGTTTGTTTTTACATGTTTTGTCACATTTACACAGACTCAAACACACACAGAGTTTCTATGAGTTCATGTTTGTTCTAGTTCTGGTTAAAAAAGAAAAATACAAAGGCTTGACATTTTGTGCTACTTGTGCTTAATTTATTTTTTTATTCTGTTATTTTATTTATTTTATTATTAATTAAAGTACTTGAATTTACTTTAAGATTATTTTAATTTAAGCTATCTTTTATTAATTTTAATTTATTTTATTGATTTAATTTGCCTGAAGATGATTATTTTGTACTTTTGTCTGTTTGAATGGTTGTGTTAAAAAAATAAATCAGACGTTACTCAACAGTTACTCAGTACTTGAGTAGTTTTTTCACCAAGTACTTTTTTACGTTTACTCAAGTCATTATTTGGATGACTACTTTTTACTTGTACTTGAGTCATATTATTCTGAAGTAACAGTACTTTTACTTGAGTACAATTTTAGGCTACTCTACCCAGCTCTGTTAAACATGTATTTTGATCAAAGTCGGCTGGGAGGGCCAGTGCCCCCCAGGCCCATTACCGGCTGAGCGCCTGCTGTGATGTCACCCAGGGTTCAAGCAACCGAGAAAGCGGTAGTGGAGCGCGGGGGATACCAAAACAACATCCGATATAACCAGAGCAACCAGAGAAAAAGGCCGAACACAAGCAGGTTGGATTTCCAGGGGAAAACCTCGTCTGTTAACAAAGAACATGGAAGCACAAGTGTTCTGCATCAGAACACTTCAGTACAATTCAGATTATTGCTCCGCAGTGTGGCATCATGGGGGTTCTTCCGATTGCTCGTTGATTATTTTCTTTTTGCTTCACTTTAGTTGTAAATAAACATTTGCACATACCGGTAAATTTAATCTGGTACTCTCATCTCTCTGAACAATTGAAGGGAGAAACACCATGTGATGCTGTTGGAGTGTAAAGCTCTTAAATGTTCTGAGAGGTTCAGCCGAACAGTTTCCCACAGTTTCTGCAGAACACACCCAAACAGATTTATGCTTTTTTTTATTTCTGTGTGAAAACGCAGCTGAACGTGAGCTTCTGCCAAACCTGAGCGCTGCGTTCATGTCGGAAAAATGTGAGAAAAATGTGATGAAAAGTGTCTGCGGGGACACATCGAAAAATGAATCTGCAGAAAACATTATTGATGAAATGTGATGAAACCTGGTTTCGCTGCACGTTTGTTTTCCAGCGCAAGCGGATAAAATCTGACGTTACATCATCGCGGCCATCAGGAGCAGGTTGCGTACGAGGAACATCTGCTCCGGTTGAAAACCTGCCGTTTGACCTGCCCCTCGGAGTCCGGCTGTCCGTCTGCAGCAGGTTCCTGTCATGTGACCAGAACCTGCAGGTACATGCAAAACAAACACTGGACATGAATCCAAGAACTGAACCGAACCACCAGCTGCTGCTGCCGCAAACACCTGCCTGAGAGCGGGTTAACCTTAACCTGATTAACACTTAAACCAGCTAACTCTAACTTTAATTTACTAAACATTTAAAGTTGACTGGAGCTAACTTTAACTTTAACTAACATTTCAGGTTTACTGGAACTAGCTAACTTTAACTTACATTTAATATTGATTGGAACAAGTTAACTTTGACTTTAACTTAATAAACATTTAAAGTTGACTCGAACCAGCTAACATTTACTTCAACTTACTTAACATTTAAAGATTACCAGAATCAGCTAACTTTAACCGTAACTTACTTAATACCTAAAGTTTACTGGAATAAGATAACTTTATCTTTAACTTACTTAACATTTCGGTCTGGAACTAGCTAACTTTAACTTACATTTAATATTGACTGGAACCAGCTAACTTTAACTAACTTAACATTTAAAGATTACCAGAATCCAATATCTTTAACTTTCTTGACATTCCAGGTTTACTGGAACCAGCTAACTTTAACTTACGGTGGCTTAGTGGTTAGCACTGTTGCCTCACAGCAAGAAGGTCCCCGGTTCGACTCCCAGGCCCGTCAGGGGCCTTTCTGTGTGGAGTTTGCATGTTCTCCCCGTGGCTTGCGTGGGTTTTCTCCGGGTACTCCGGCTTCCTCCCACAGTCCAAAAACATGCATATTAGGTTAATTGGTGATTATAAATTGTCCGTAGGTGTGAGCGTGAGTGTGATTGTGAGCATGGTTTGTGTGTCTATATGTGGCCCTGTGATGGACTGGTGACCTGTCCAGGGTGTAACCCCTGCCTCTCACCTAAAATAAGCTGGGATAGGCTCCAGCAGACCCCCGTGACCCCGCAAGGGATAAAGCGGGTAAGATAATGAATGAATGAATGAATTTAAAGTTTATCAGAATTAGCTAACTTTAAATTTAACTTAACATTTAAAGTTTACTAGAACCAGCTAACTTTAACTTGCTTAACATTTAAAGTTTACCAGAACCAGCTAACTTTAACCTTAACTTTCTTAACATTTCAGGTTTACTGGAACCAGCTAACTTTAACTTTACTTACTTAATATTTAAAGTTTATCAGAATTAGCTAACTTTAAATTTAACTTAACATTTAAAGTTTACTGGAACCAGCTAACTTTAACTTACTTAACATTTAAAGATTTCAAGAATCAGCTAGCTTTAACCTTAACTTACTTAATACTTAAAGTTTACTGGAATAAGCTAACTTTAACTTTAACTTACTTAACATTTAAGGATTACCAGAATCAGCTAACTTTCACCTTAACTTACTTAACAGTTAAAGTTTACTGGAACCAGCTAACTTTAACTTACTTAACATTTAAAGATTACCAGAATCCAATATCTTTAACTTTCTTAACATTCCAGGTTTACTGGAACCAGCTAACTTTAACTTTAACTTACTTAATATTGAAAGTTTATCAGAATTAGCTAACTTTAAATTTAACTTAACATTTAAAGTTTACTAGAACCAGCTAACTTTAACTTGCTTAACATTTAAAGTTTACCGGAATCAGCTAACTTTAACCTTAACTTTCTTAACATTCCAGGTTTACTGGAACCAGCTAACTTTAACTTACTTAACATTTAAAGTATACCAAAATCAGCTAACTTTAACTTAAGTTTACTGGAACTAGCTAACATTTACTTTAACTTACTTAACATTTTGGGTTTACTGGAACCAGCTAACTTTAACTTACTTAACATTTAAAGATTTCAAGAATCAGCTATCTTTAACCTTAACTTAATACCTAAAGTTTACTGGAATAAGCTAACTTTAACTTTAACTTAACATTTAAAGTTTACTGGAACTAGCTATCTTTAACTTACACACAAGTTGACTGGAACCAGCTAACTCTAACTACACGTGAAGAGGGTTCCCAGATAAAAAACCCAATCATGAACCAAATCACATTTTGGTCGTCAGAGTCGACGTCTTCAGGTTAGCAGATGCGCTAACATCAAAGGTCCAGTTTTACTGGGCTGGACAGTATTTTCAGGTGCTAATCATAAACACGTCGTTGGCCTCCCTCAGTCTCCTTAATGTCTTCTGGATGTTTGAGCTTAAGCTCTCGCGAGTTCAGACAGACAGAGATAAGGTTTGTTTTGGTTTCTGCCGTCCTGGTAATATTTACTTTAGTTCTACACGTCTGCAGTAACGACGCTTGCGTCAGCGGCATCTTAATCCCACATTCATTCATGAGCACGTTTCAGCCGGTTCTGCAGCAGAAGGAGGCTCAAACAGGCCTTGTTAGGACAGAAACCGCGGTGCTGGGATGTTTACATGGAGAGTGTCAGCATTTACGCGAATGCGGCTCGGGTCCAAGCGCTGCGGAGGAATCAAACGGCCGCCGGGCTGTTGGTGTTGGAGCTGAACGCTTAAACACCAGATGTTCCTGCAGCCTGACTGTAATTAGAGGGACAGAAGAAGAGCCGTAATGACACGCCGTTATTCGATCCGGGTTGTAAACATGTTCGGCCTCCTTGTCCTCCGTCCAACACCTCCGTCCCGCAGGTTCGAGCCCCCCCCCCCCCCCCACGTCCACCCGCCCGGGCCGAACAGATGTTAGAAACATTACGAAACACGGCCAGCGGTTTGAAAAAAAAGGCCGGTGTGAGTTTTCCAGAAGAATGTTTTAATGGTGCTGCTTTAAGAGGAAAAATGTTGGACTGCTGGAGAAATTCAATTACAGCGTGATTGAGTGTTGACATTTCTGAGGCTGTAAGACAGGAAATTCATTAAAAGCAGCAGAGCGGCCGGGGAGGGAAACTCCGGCGGCTGTAAGGGGATCCGCCGGTCCGAGGTGATTATGGAGCGGATCGTTGCTCGGGTCACGCCGCCGCTCCGCCGGTCCGGGATGTTTAAGGGCTCCAGAACCGCCGCGCTCACTCTATTGATTGAAAATAATCCACCTGGGACTCAGACTCACATCTGCTGCGAGGACCGGGGTTCTGGGATAATGTGAAGCATTGATTCTGACACGCAGGCGATTGTAATAAGCTAATCTGGGAGGGAAGCGGTCGTGAAACACGGCCGTACGAGACAGCCATTTGTAAGCAATTTATGACGGCGTCTAATCATTACGGCGAGGTTAGGTCAACATTCACGGGAGGCCGCCGCGAACCCGCCGCACACAGGGCCCGGGTCTCGGGTTTCAGGTCTGGTCGGGTTTATCCAGAGTCCTCCAGAAGAAATTCTGCACGGAGTTTCCTCCCGGCTCCCAAAAAAATAGTTTCTGCAAAGAATGAGCCTGAATTTATGGAGGCAGCTATTTCTGCTGAAACGTTTCCGAGCTGGACGTTCCTGGCGCCTGATGGGAGGGAACCTGGAGGTCTTAAAGTCGGGAGGGAACCTGAAGGTCCTAAACTCAAGAGGGAACGTGAAGGTCCTAAACTCATGAAGGTCCTAAACTTGGGAGGGAACCTGAAGGTCCGAAATTCGGGAGGGAACGTGAAGGTCCTAAACTCAAGAGGGAACGTGAAGGTCCTAAACTCACGAGGGAACTTGAAAGTCCTAAACTCGGGAGGGAACGTGAAGGTCCTAAACTCAAGTGGGAACTTGAACATCCTGATCTCGGGAGAGAACCTGAAGGTCCTAAACTCAGGAGGGAACTGGAAGATCATAAACTCAAGTGGGAACGTGAAGGTCCTAAAGTCAGGAGGGAACTTGAAGGTCCGAAACTGAAGTGGAAACGTGAAGGTCCTAAACTCATGAAGGTCCTGAACTCAGAAGGGAACCTGAAGATCCGAAACTTAAGTGGGAACCTGAAGGTCCTAAACTCGGGAGGGAACTTGAAGGTCCTAAACTCATGAAGGTCCAAAACTCAGGAGGGAACTTGAAGGTCCTAAACTCAGGAGGGAACTTGAAGGTCCTAAACTCAGGAGGGAACTTGAAGGTCCTAAAGTCGGGAGGGAACGTTAAGGTCCTAAACTCAGGAGGGAACTTGAAGGTCCTAAACTCGGGAGGGAACTTGAAGGTCCTAAACTCAGGAGGGAACTTGAAGGTCCTAAACTCGGGAGGGAACTTGAAGGTCCTAAACTCGGGAGGGAACTTGAAGGTCCTAAACTCAGGAGGGAACTTGAAGATCCTGAAGTCGGGAGGGAACGTGAAGGTCCTAAACTCGGGAGGGAACCTGAAGGTCCTAAAGTCGGGAGGGAACGTGAAGGTCCTAAAGTCGGGAGGGAACTTGAAGGTCCTAAACTCAAGTGGGAACCTGAAGATCCTAAACTCATACGGAGGTGGTTCCATCATGGAGTCTGGCTTCGGTCCATCTGTTCAGGACTTTCCATAACCAGAATGTCATTAGTCCCAGAATATCGTTCCAGTCTCTTTGGTTCTTGAGTCTTCAGTATGTCTGACCCCAGATTTCAGACGACATAATCCTGTAGTGCTCCTGGACTCTCTTGAGCTTCTGGATTCTGGTTCCAGACTCCCTGAAGTCTCTGATAATGGACACTGATCTCAGACTTTCAGGTTCTGGCTCTCTGGTCTCCCTGGATTCCAGACACTCGGACCCTCAGCTCTTCGTTCTTCGTCTCTTATCCCTGGTTCTCAGGTCCCAATCTCTGATCTGGGACTCTAGATTGTTCTGGACTGTCGGTTCTTGGAATGTGTTCTCTGTTTTTTGGATACTGGACTCTCTGGTTCCAGCCCATCATGTCTTGGCTTCTCTGGTCCTAGTCCTGGGTTCTTCTGGAGTCTCCTGTCTTGGGCGTTCAGGTCTTGGACTCTCTTTCCTCCTGGATTCTGAACCTGGGCTCTCTGGACTTTCTGATTCTGGTCATGAAGACCAGACATGTCCCCTTGGTCTCATGTGTCCAGAGGACTCCAGAAGTCTGCCGGTTGGTTCAGATGCAGGTTTGAGGACCTCAGTCCTGCTTCCACAGTTATGTCTCTAAGACCAAGGACGGATTATCATGACCACGGGCCCTGGACACAAACCCGCTATGGGCGGTGCATGCCCTCCCCAAGCACTCAGTTTGGTCACACACTAGCACAGAGAATCCACAATCACACGGCATTACTTTGAAATGATATGATATTTATTTTCACAGGTTAAATTACTGCCTCCTATGTATGTTTCTTCACTGGTAAAAAAAAACAAAAACATTTACCATTAATAATGAAACCTAAAAAAACTGATCGCTTTGGATAAACGCGTCTGCTAAATGACATTGCAACATTGTAAAACATCAAACGTATAGCTATATAGTATAACACATAAAAAAAACCCGAGGGACCCCATTGGCTCCAGGGCCCTGGGCACACGCCCACTTTGCCCATGCAGTAATCCGTCATTGTCTAAGACCAAAACTGCTTTCTTTCCCCGTTGGCATTAACTCAACGAGGTGAAGCGTTGTGGGGAAGAAGAGATCAGTGATGGTCGTTAAGGAGACCACAACACTTGTGTACCGCTGCTGAAAGTGGATCTACAGTCGTAGAGGCTGTTGACTCATGGGGGTACTTGGGGTTGCCCATTTGGTTCTGACTGGGGCAACGGCAGAGATGAGAGACGAGAGACCAGAGAAACCAGAGACCAGAACCTCCTCCTTCGGCCGGAGGTTTGAAGGATTGGTTTCTGTAGCACGAGTGCTTGAATGGCTCGAACATCCAGATCCGTAGTTTATTTAAATGGGGAAATAAAACGTACAAACCGAACATGCCGGCCATCCGGGTCTCACGTTAAATAAACCGTCCGGTTCACGTAAACATGTGATTCACACAGCTGCAGTTTGAAAATGGACCTTGAAAAATACCTGTCAAGTCTCCTGTTTTGGCCGGGAAACTACCGTATTTTACCCCTCTTTCCCGCCGTCTTCCTTATTAGTATTTTCCTGTAAATTTCCCGTTTTATAATATAATAATTTTTAAAAAGCATTGTTGTGTCTCTCCAAACCTCGCAAGAACTGCCCCCTGCTGTAATCCTGGTTCTCGCGAGGTTAGTGGCAACAACAGCAACAAACTCGGAACAACAAATCAGAGATGGATGTAACGAGAGAGAAGACATTTCCGCTAAAAAAGCAAAAACTTTGTGTAAATATCTCTAAAAATGGGATATTAAATGTACTTTCCTAAAGAGGAGCAGGATGTTACAGTTACGTGTTCTGAAAGATGTGTAACTGCGATGATATACGGCATCTATTACCAAGAAAAATCTGTATTAATTGATATTATACTATGATTTATCCTTATATTTCATATTGCAATGTCATTTGGGCAAGTACCTCCATGAGCAACCTCAACTGTATCTTTATCCTGCAAAAACGTTTTATCAAAATGATTACATTTTCCAATAGACTTACTAGATCCACCCCATTGTTCCAATCCCTAAGTATTCTCCCTATTTCTGCTGTAAATGTTTTTTAGATTTGTCTTTTTGTCTATCAATCCATTCACAAGCTACTTCCAACCTGTTTTCATTCTTTATTTCAATTCAATTCCCAAATTCATCACTTAATACTAGGTCTGCAAACAATCTTCATCCCACCTTTTTCAGGACTACTTTTTCTCAATTTTCAGTTAGATTCATAGGTTCCTCTTTATTGGAACACCTTACCACTCAATATTAGAGAACGCTCGAGCACAAATAATTTTAAAAAACAAATCACAACTTTTTTGCTAACCCAGCTTAGCAAAACTTAACAACCAATTTCCAGAACTTCTCTGCACATCCTCATCAGATTCCTGTTTTTCTAGTAATTTAGCTTATTCTCCTTAGTTGTCCTATGTTTTACATATCTCCATAGATATTGTTTGTTTCATTATAGGAGGGCCACTCGACAAGCCCTTATGGGTTTTTTTGGTTCCTCCTGCACATTTTTTTCTGTTACATTGTATTTCTTTTTTGTTGTTTCCTTTTTTTTCTACATAGTGTTTATCTGAATTTTTGGCGGTTATGTGCAAATAAAAAAAAAAAAAAAAAAAAATTCCCTTTTGTGTTTTAATTGAGGCTCTATTACAGGAATTACATACATAGGAAGTACACAGCATTTCAGTGTCAACAAAGGTAGAGCTATCAGATTCAGAGCACATAATTATTGACAGGTAGTTATTTTAGATGTGTTGTAAACCTGTCTTAAAATCTAATACTGGTGGGACAGCGGGTGGCGGAACATTTCCCTTATTTTTGAAACCAAAACTTGACGGGTATGCCTTGAAAGTGCTTGAATTTGACCTGGGACCTGGGGCTCCCGGAGACCCGGAGCGCGGGAACGCCACCCTCCTCAATGCTCTACTTCCCTCTCACTGCAAGTGTTTGACGGTTAACCCCGGACTCTCCGCCGGCCCCCCGGAGTCCGGCGTCCCCGCGGGGCGGCCGGCTACAGGCCCGCTCCTGAATAAATGATGCCGTCTGCTCTCCCGCTCCGGGACGCCCCGGCCCAGATTCCCTCGCAACTTTTTTTTAAGTCGAAACAACAACAACAAAATAAAAGTAAAGAAGTGAAGAGAAAGAAATCTTTCGACGAGGTGTAAATAAGCGCTTCTGGCCGCGGAGCCTTCGCGGGGTTAAGAGCAAATCCCCGAAACCCGCGCCGGCGTCGCGGCTAACGAAGCAGCTCATGAATATTCTGCGCGGAGCTCCACCAGCGCTCCACCTTCCCTTATTTTCTAATTGATGGAAAGTTCAGACGATTATTTATTTATGGCCGTTATCCCCGCGCGTTCCCGGGGAGGCCGGGGAGAGAGCGGGGGCGGCGGACTCGCAGACCTTGTAAAGATGGCTGCAAACAGATTTTCTACCCAGGATTTGCGAACTCCATCTCGGCTAATCACAGCGGAGCCTATTAGCGCTTGACATTTTTATCCGCCAGCCGAAGGCTTCGCATCTCGGCTGCGGCGGGGGCCGGCGGTAGCGGCCGGCTCGGCGAGGCGGGCGGGAAGGCGGGAGGGGGGCCCGGGGCCGGCCGGCCGGCGGCCCCTCCTGGGCCCACCTGCGAGCCGATACCTGAGCCCCGGCAGCATCGATTTCTTGTCAGGCAGAGAAGTTTTCAGGGTGAGGAGGGGGGGCGGCACCGGCGTGAGGGGGCGAGAGAAATCTTAATTAAGGGAGGGGGATTTAGTCGACCCGGCTCCGGCTTCTCTGGGACTCCGGTCAATGAATCATCTGCAGGAGGAGGAGGAGAGGGGGGGGCGTGTTCGTGCTGCTGAACCAGAGATTACAGAGACTGACAGGCCCAGCTCCGTGTTTCCTCCCAGCCCCGCCTGCAGGGGGCGGGGCCGGCGGCCGGGCTGCTGGACTCATTACGACCCGCTGAGCAAACACTTCTCCGCGCTAATTGCCCAATTTGGTCCCGCAGGTGGCGGCGGCCGCCGTCACTCACCTTCACGGCGGCCGCCGACCCGGCTAATAACAAACACATGGGTCTCCCACCACGTGGTCACTTGTTTAGGTCCGGGGGGCAATCCTAAGTACCCCCTAAACACACACACACACACACACGCACGCACGCACGCACACACACACACACACACACACACACACACACACACACGCACACGCACACGCACACGCGCACACACACGCACGCACGCGCGTGCGCGCACGCACGCACGCACGCACACACAGGCAGGTGTTTTAGGAGTTTTATGAAACGTAAACACAACGAAAACCAGGACTAGTAGAACTGAAACCAGGACTAGTAGAGCTGAAACCAGGACTAGTAGAGCTGGAACCAGGACTAGTGGAACTGAAACCAGGACTAGTAGAGCTGAAACCAGGACTAGTAGAACTGGAACCAGGACTAGTAGAGCTGGAACCAGGACTAGTGGAACTGAAACCAGGACTAGTAGAACTGGAACCAGGACTAGTAGACCTGGAACCAGGACTAGTAGAACCAAAACCAGGACTAGTGGAACTGAAACCAGGACTAGTAGAGCTGAAACCAGGACTAGTAGAACTTGAACCAGGACTAGTAGAAACCAGGACTAGTAGAACTGAAACCAGGACTAGTAACTGGAACCAGGACTAGTAGAACTGGAACCAGGACTAGTGGAACTGGAACCAGGACTAGTGGAACTGGAACCAGGACTAGTAGAACTGGAACCAGGACTAGTAGAACTGGAACCAGGACTAGTAGAACTGGAACCAGGACTAGTAGAACTAAAACCAGGACTAGTAGAACTGGAACCAGGACTAGTAGACCTGGAACCAGGACTAGTAGAACTGAAACCAGGACTAGTAGAACTGGAACCAGGACTAGTGGAATTATAACCAGGACTAGTAGAACTGGAACCAGGACTAATAGAACTGGAACCAGGACTAGTAGAACTAAAACCAGGACTAGTAGAACTGGAACCAGGACTAGTAGAACTGGAACCAGGACTAGTAGAACTGGAACCAGGACTAGTAGACCTGGAACCAGGACTAGTAGAACTGGAACCAGGACTAGTAGAACTGAAACCAGGACTAGTGGAACTGAAACCAGGACTAGTAGAACTGAAACCAGGACTAGTGGAGCTGGAACCAGGACTACCAGAACTGGAACCAGGTCTAGTAGAACTGGAACCAGGACTAGTGGAACTGGAACCAGGACTAGTGAAGCTGAAACCAGGACTAGTAGAACTGGAACCAGGACTAGTGGAACTGGAACCAGGACTAGTGAAGCTGAAACCAGGACTAGTAGAACTGGAACCAGGACTAGTAGACCTGGAACCAGGACTAGTAACTAAAACCAGGACTAGTAGAACTGGAACCAGGACTAGTAGAAACCAGGACTAGTATAACTGGAACCAGGACTAGTAGAACTGGAACCAGGACTAGTGGAACTGGAACCAGGACTAGTAGAACTGGAACCAGGACTAGTGAAGCTGAAACCAGGACTAGTAGACCTGGAACCAGGACTAGTAACTAAAACCAGGACTAGTAGAACTGGAACCAGGACTAGTAGAAACCGGGACTAGTAGAACTGGAACCAGGACTAGTAGAAACCAGGACTAGTAGAACTGGAACCACGACTAGTAGAACTGGAACCAGGACTAGTAGAAATAAAACCAGGACTAGTAGAGCTGGAACCAGGACTAGTAGAACTGGAACCAGGACTAGTAGAACTGAAACCAGGACTAGTAGAAATAAAACCAGGACTAGTAGAGCTGGAACCAGGACTAGTAGAAATAGATCCAGGACTAGTACTAGTGACGTGATGAGGAGGAAACGTGAGCAGCTTGTGAACTTCCAGAAGAGTTTCCATGTTCGCTGCTCTCGTCCCTCCTCCGTGTCCGTCCCTCCTCCGTGTCCGTCCCTCCTCCGTGTCCGTCCCTCCCAGATCACATCCAGATGTTGTCGTCCTGCTTCCTGTCCAGTTCCAGCTGGAACGTGACACTTTCCCTGAAAAACACCATAAACCCCAGAAAGGCCCCGTCCAACCTTGTCCCTCCATAAATCCCCAGGACGGAGACGCCGTAAATCCACGTCCACGCCGACCCCAGGACTTTCATCGTCCACCTGAAGCTCTGTGGATTTATGTCCCCCCCGTCAGGGGGACGAGGGGGGGGGGGACGCCACCGGGGTCCCTGCAACAGCCCTCACCTGTCCTACCTGTCCACACCTGTCCAACCTGTCCAACCTTTCCACACCTGTCCAACCTGTCCAACCTGTCCACACCTGTCCACACCTGTCCACACCTTTCCACACCTGTCCTCACCTGTTTACACCTGTCCACACCTTTCCACACCTGTCCACACCTGTCCTCACCTGTCCTCACTTGTTTACACCTGTCCACACCTTTCCACACCTGTCCTGACCTGTCCTTACCTGTTTACACCTGTCCGCAACTTTCCACACCTGTCCACACCTGTCCACACCTGTCCACACCTTTCCACACCTGTCCACACCTGTCCACACCTGTCCACACCTGTCCACACCTGTCCACACCTGTCCACACCTGTTTACACCTGTTTACACCTGTCCACACCTTTCCACACCTGTCCACACCTGTCCACACCTGTCCACACCTTTCCACACCTATCCACACCTGTCCACACCTGTTTACACCTGTTTACACCTATCCACACCTGTCCACACCTGTTTACACCTGTTTACACCTATCCACACCTGTCCACACCTGTCCACACCTGTCCACACCTGTCCACACCTGTTTACACCTATCCACACCTGTCCACACCTGTCCACACCTGTCCACACCTGTCCACACCTGTTTACACCTGTCCACACCTTTCCACACCTGTCCACACCTGTCCACACCTGTCCACACCTTTCCACACCTATCCACACCTGTCCACACCTGTCCACACCTTTACACACCTGTTTACACCTGTTTACACCTGTCCACACCTGTCCACACCTTTCCACACCTGTTCACACCTGTCCACACCTGTTTACACCTGTCCACACCTATCCACACCTGTCCACACCTTTCCACACCTGTACACACCTGTCCACACCTGTCCAACCTGTCCACACCTGTCCAACCTCTCCACACCTGTCCAACCTGTCCACACCTGTCCACACCTGTTTACACCTGTCCACACCTTTCCACACCTATCCACACCTGCCTACACCTGTCCACACCTGTTTACACCTGTTTACACCTGTCCACACCTTTCCACACCTATCCACACCTATCCACACCTGTCCACACCTTTCCACACCTATCCACACCTGTCCACACCTGTCCACACCTGTCCACACCTTTCCACACCTATCCACACCTGTTTACACCTGTTTACACCTGTCCACACCTTTCCACACCTATCCACACCTGTCCACACCTGTCCACACCTGTTTACACCTGTCCACACCTATCCACACCTGTCCACACCTGTCCACACCTGTCCACACCTGTTTACACCTGTCCACACCTATCCACACCTGTCCACACCTTTCCACACCTGTCCACACCTGTCCACACCTTTCCACACCTATCCACACCTGTCCACACCTTTCAACACCTTTCCACACCTATCCACACCTGTTTACACCTGTCCACACCTATCCACACCTGTCCGCACCTGTCCACACCTGTTTACACCTGTCCACACCTATCCACACCTGTCCACACCTTTCCACACCTATCCACACCTGTTTACACCTGTTTACACCTGTCCACACCATTCCACACCTATCCACACCTATCCACACCTGTCCACACCTTTCCACACCTATCCACACCTGTCCACACCTTTCCACACCTTTCCACACCTATCCACACCTGTCCACACCTTTCCACACCTGTCCACACCTGTCCACACCTTTCCACACCTGTCCACACCTATCCACACCTGTCCACACCTTTCCACACCTGTCCACACCTGTCCAAACCTGTTTACACCTGTTTACACCTGTCCACACCTGTCCACACCTATCCACACCTGTCCACACCTTTCCACACCTATCCACACCTGTTTACACCTGTTTACACCTGTCCACACCTTTCCACACCTATCCACACCTATCCACACCTGTCCACACCTTTCCACACCTATCCACACCTGTCCACACCTTTCCACACCTTTCCACACCTATCCACACCTGTCCACACCTTTCCACACCTGTCCACACCTGTCCACACCTTTCCACACCTGTCCACACCTATCCACACCTATCCACACCTGTCCACACCTTTCCACACCTGTCCACACCTGTCCAAACCTGTTTACACCTGTTTACACCTGTTTACACCTGTCCACACCTGTCCACACCTGTCCACACCTGTCCACACCTGTCCACACCTATCCACACCTGTCCACACCTTTCCACACCTGTCCACACCTGTCCACACCTGTTTACACCTGTCCACACCTGTCCACACCTGTCCACACCTGTCCAACCTGTCCAACCTGTCCACACCTGTCCACACCTATCCACACCTGTCCAACCTGTCCAACCTGTCCACACCTGTCCACACCTATCCACACCTGTCCACACCTTTCCACACCTATCCACACCTGTTTACACCTGTTTACACCTGTCCACACCATTCCACACCTATCCACACCTGTCCACACCTTTCCACACCTATCCACACCTGTCCACACCTTTCCACACCTTTCCACACCTATCCACACCTGTCCACACCTTTCCACACCTGTCCACACCTGTCCACACCTTTCCACACCTGTCCACACCTATCCACACCTGTCCACACCTTTCCACACCTGTCCACACCTGTCCAAACCTGTTTACACCTGTTTACACCGGTCCACACCTGTCCACACCTATCCACACCTGTCCACACCTTTCCACACCTATCCACACCTGTTTACACCTGTTTACACCTGTCCACACCTTTCCACACCTATCCACACCTATCCACACCTGTCCACACCTTTCCACACCTATCCACACCTGTCCACACCTTTCCACACCTTTCCACACCTATCCACACCTGTCCACACCTTTCCACACCTGTCCACACCTGTCCACACCTTTCCACACCTGTCCACACCTATCCACACTTATCCACACCTGTCCACACCTTTCCACACCTGTCCACACCTGTCCAAACCTGTTTACACCTGTTTACACCTGGTTACACCTGTCCACACCTGTCCACACCTGTCCACACCTGTCCACACCTATCCACACCTGTCCACACCTTTCCACACCTGTCCACACCTGTCCACACCTGTTTACACCTGTCCACACCTGTCCACACCTATCCACACCTGTCCAACCTGTCCAACCTGTCCACACCTGTCCACACCTATCCACACCTGTCCAACCTGTCCAACCTGTCCACACCTGTCCACACCTATCCACACCTGTCCAACCTGTCCACACCTGTCCACACCTGTCCAACCTGAAAGGAGGGCCGCGTCTACTGACCTGAGGACTTCGGTTAGGTTTGTTCTCACAGACATCGGTTACCATGGTTACCCGCTGTTTACCCCTGATAACCATGGTGAAGACACGTTAACGCTATTTCAGGAAAAACATTTACAGGAAAATCCAACTAAACCAATTAGTTCCCAGAAAGGTTGGGGGTGGGAGTGGCCGAGCGCTTGATGGAGTAGGACGTGTTTTCGGTGGCTCCTGCCAATTTCTATTATAAGTGTTATCCAACTGTGCTTTTTTGTAACTCAACCTATCATTTTATTTTGTTGGTTGCACATTGTGCCCGTTGATAGTTTTTTTTGGCCATTTTGCAATGACGGGAAAGGGTAAATCCCGCACCATTCAGACGCACCTGAAGCCGTGCTCACAGGCCGTCGCATCCGAATCAGCCCCGTCACCGCCCGGTATGGACACTGATGCCCTAAAACTGGACTTAATGGCTTCTCTGAAAGAGGATATTGCTGGAATCATAAGAAAGCAGCTGCAAGAAGTTCTAGGTGATGCCTTGTCACCTATCAAGTCTGAACTGCAATCGGTGAAGTCTCAACTAGTTAATGACAAGGCTAGTACCGATGCTAAGTTGGCTAAGCTAACGGGAGTAATGGGAGACGTGGAAGAGGCGCTCTCGGGATGCACTGATGACGTAGTCGGGATGAAAGCATCGATTGACCGCCTCACCGCCAAAGTTGTTATGCTGGAGGAAAAATGTGAGGACTTAGAGTCAAGATCACGCCGCAACAATATCAGGATTCTCGGTGTCGCAGAGGGCCCCGATTCTTGTTCCCCCACAGCCGTGGCCGCGATGCTCAAGGAGGCGCTCGGGATGGAGAAGTTACCCCTGGTTGATCGGTCTCATCGGACCACTCAACCCAAACCTAAACCGGGTGAGCGACCAAGAGCCATAGTGTGCAGGCTCCACTACTACAATGATTGTGTCGACATTTTACGTCGTGCAAAAGAGCCTCAGGCAATCAAATTTGGGGGCAAAGTGATATCGATCTTCCCGGATTATACTGCGAAGGTGGCCCGTGCTCGCGCTGCCTTCAACGGTGTCAGGCGTGTTCTCCGGGACATTGAAGGAGTCAGGTATGGACTTTTGCACCCGGCGAAGCTACGTATTACACATGGGGGTGCAGAGAAGTACTTTACCTCTCCGGAGGAGGCGATGCTTTATGTGAAGACTTTGATCCCAGGGTGAGCCGCACTTCTTTTTTTTTCCTCTCTTTTTTTTTTTTGCTGAACTCCCAATGTAGGTTGTTTTTTTTTTTTTTTTTTTTATATGTTTATCAATATTGCACATATTTTATTTCTTTTTTGAAATTGGTGGGAGTCACTTCTCGCTTTGTTCTTCTGCCATTGGTTACTCTGTTTCTGAGTTGTTCCTATTTTGCTGTGAACAACCGTTTTTCAAAATGACACTGCTGTCTCCACTGTTCTTGTTCTTTATGGGGACTATGGGTGTACTTGTTCAGGGTTTGGGGGGGGGAGGGTGTTTTAACTCAGCTCACTTTTATTATTTATTTTATTTTTGTCTTTTTTTTTTTTTTTTTTTTTTACTCTATTATATATATATATATTTTTTATGTTCTTAAATGAGTAATAACACCATAAGTTCTGATATTGCTGGGCCAGGCACATCTTTTCGTTTCATTAGTTGGAACATCAAGGGCATGGGACATCCAGTAAAAAGGTCGAAGGTATTTACACACTTGAAAAAATTAAAGCCCTCTATAGTTTTCTTACAAGAGACTCACCTTCAGACTAAAGACCATCATAGGTTGCAGCGCCCATGGGTGAGTCAAGTTTTTCACTCAGAGTTCAACTCCAAATCCAGAGGAGTCGCTATTCTAATCAGTAAGAAAGTTCAGTTTTCACCCACCAATGTCATAGCTGATAAGAATGGCAGGTATGTCATAGTTGCAGGGTTGTTAATGCATAAAAAAGTCTTATTAGTCAACGTATATGCCCCAAACTTTGATGATGCTGGTTTTGCCAATAGCCTGCTGAGTAAAATACCTTTTTTGAATTCACATTTGTTAATTTTTGGAGGTGACTTGAATTGTGTCTTCGATCCAGCGTTAGACCGTTCCAATCCTCGTAGTCTGAATATATCTTCCATGTCTCAAGCATTCTCTGATTTTATGAATCGTAATGGCTTGGTTGACCCCTGGAGATCCCGCAATCCATCTGTACAAAAATTTTCTTTTTTCTCTAAGGTACACCATTCTTACTCTAGGATCGATCATTTTTTTATAGATCAGTCTTTAAATTCCCGTGTAGTTTCCTCTGACTACTTGAGTATAATTATATCGGATCATGCACCACTACTGTTAGATGTTCAGATAGGTTCTCACAAATGCAGTCCACCTCTATGGAGGTTCAATTCTCTTCTATTGGCGGAAAAGGAATTCTGTGATTTTATCTCTCACTCGATCGATGAATTTTTATTGTTTAATAAAAATGAATCTACCTCATATTCTTTACTATGGGAAACACTTAAATCCTACCTAAGAGGTCAGATCATATATTACTCCTCATTTTCGAATAAGAGACGCAATGCGAGGTTGGCCGAACTGTCTACTGCCATTGGTAATTTAGATCAAAGATATGCTTTAAACCCTACTCCTGAGCTGTATAAACAGCGGATTGATTTACAATTAGAATTTGATTTAATTTCAACCAAAGAAGCGGAAAGGTTGTTATTACATAGTCGGGCTTCATATTATGAATACGGTGACAAAGCTAGCCGCCTATTGGCACATCAACTAAAACGTCAGGCAAGTTCTCGGTCCATAAATGGGATACAAAAGACCCGAAGTGTCATTGCAACAGACCCCAAAGAAATCAATTCTATATTTAAATCATTTTATTCCTCTCTATATACATCAGAATTTCCTACTGACTCAAAAAACATGAATGAATTTCTTCATGGTCTTAATGGCCCTGTTATTGGTTCGGAGGTGGCCAGTGGCTTGGACTCTCCACTTAGCCTCACTGAAGTAACAAATTCTATCAAAGCAATGCAATCAAATAAAGCTCCGGGGCCTGATGGGTTTCCCATCGAGTTTTACAGAAAATTTATTGAAAAATTAGCTCCTTTACTTTTGGCAATGTTTAATGAATCATTAGAACGAGGTACTTTACCACTGACTCTGACACAGGCTACTATAGTTTTGCTTCATAAAAAGGATAAAGATCCGACATTATGTGGTTCATACAGACCGTTGTCTTTGTTGAATGCTGATGTAAAAGTATTAGCCAAGGTAATTGCTACTCGTTTGGAGAGGGTTCTACCACTGGTCGTATCTGAAGAGCAAAATGGCTTTATTAAGGGACGTCAATTATTTTTCAATACACGCACTCTTTTCAATATAATTTATTCAAAGCAATGCTCTCATGTTCCCGAAATCGTAGTATCCCTGGATGCCGAAAAAGCATTCGATAGGGTGGAGTGGGGGTACTTGTTTGCTGTTTTGAAAAAGTTTGGATTTAATGATACGTTTATTTCCTGGATCCGCCTCTTATACTCATCCCCAAAAGCCAGTGTCCACACAAATGATATCTTCTCTGACTATTTTCCCCTTGGCCGTGGTACCAGGCAAGGGTGTCCATTATCGCCGTTGCTCTTTGCAATTGCAATTGAGCCCCTGTCTATCGCTTTGCGCTCTTCCCCTTCATTCACTGGGATCATCCGAAATGGAACTGTACATAAATTATCCCTATATGCAGATGATTTGTTGCTTTATGTGTCGGATCCATTGAGTTCGGTCCCTAATGTCCAGAATATTTTAAATAATTTCAGCTCTTTTTCTGGTTATAAACTGAATTTGGATAAAAGTGAGTGCTTTCCCATAAATTCAGCTGCATGTGATCTCCAACAGTCTGATTTACCTTTTACACTTAAGTTAAATGGATTTAAGTATCTTGGTATAAACGTAACACGCTCATTATCTGGCCTAGCATCCGCTAATTTCTCCCCCCTCATTGCAAAAGTTACTTCTGATTTGCAGCAATGGCGTAATCTTCCTCTTTCCCTCCTGGGTAGGATTAATGCCGTTAAGATGAATATTTTACCCAAATTCCTTTACTTATTTCAGTCCATTCCTCTTTTTCTGCCAAAATCTTTCTTTGATTCATTGAACAAAATTATTAGCGGTTTTATCTGGGATGGGAAACCACCTAGACTTCGTAAGTCTTTGCTGCAGAGATGCAGACTCAGCGGGGGACTTGCTCTGCCCAATTTTCAGTTATATTATTGGGCAGCTAATATACAAAAAATCTGCTACTGGTTAAAATCATTTAGCTCCGCCTGGTGCAGAATGGAATTGCTATCTTGCAGGGGGTCTTCTATTCCTGCTCTTATTTTTTCCTCGTTGCCTGTAAAACCTGCACTATATACAGATAATCAAGTGGTCCTCAACACGGTTAAAGTCTGGTTTCAATTTAGACGTTGTCACAATTTTTTGATTGCCTCTGCTTCAGGCCCTGTGGCCAAGAATCATCTGTTTCCACCCTCTATTTTAGATTCTGGGTTTTCAATTTGGCAAGACAAGGGCATCAATCAAATTAGAGATCTATACACTTCCGGACAGTTTGACAGCTTTACCAATCTATCCTCAAATTATGAGTTACCAAGGTCCCATTTATTTCGTTATTTTCAAATTCGGAATTTTGTTTCTAAATCATTTCCTGATTTCCCCACTGTACCTTCAGTTCAGACCTGGGAGAGGGTTATTTCATACAGTCCGCACAAAAAGGGGCTTATATCTAATATCTATAATTTTATATTAACACTAAACAACGAATCCAGTGACAAGATTAGAAATTCGTGGGAGAGAGAGTTGGGAATACAAGTTGATCAGGAGACCTGGGACAAAGCTCTGAGCCGGGTTAGGACATCATCTTCCTGTTCCCGCCTCAGCTTGATTCAGTTTAAAGTAGTTTTCAGGGCTCATTACTCTAAAGCTCGGCTTGCTAGTATTTACCCTGGAGTTCCCGATATCTGTGATAAATGTAAGTGCTCTCCTTGTCACCTTGGCCACATGTTTTATCATTGTCCTTGCTTATATGATTTTTGGTTGAATTATTTTAAGACTATCTCTATGGTCTTTAAAATTAATCTGAAGCCCTCTCCTCTCATCGCCATATTTGGGATTCCGGATTCCTCACTGAATTTAAACTCAGCCCAGAGAGATGTTGTTGCCTTTACGTCTTTGATAGCGAGGCGTACATTATTGTTACATTGGAAATCTGCTGTAAGTCCCTCAATTTCTATGTGGCTTAAGGATATGATGTCTTTTCTGAAACTTGAAAAAATCAGGTACTCCAGTCGTGGTAGTACTGAAAAGTTCTATCAAAGATGGCAACATTTCATATCCCATGTCTCAAACTTAAAAGTGTTACCCACTTAGAGGGGCCTGTATAGTGCTTGGCACTCATTCAGGTGTTTTCATATACTTTTTCTTTCCTTTTTGCAATTTTATTTATGTGTGGGTGTGTATTTGCATTATGGTGTTTAGAGTAATAGTTTAGTGAGCTGTTTTCTTTGTTTTCTTTTTTTTATTTTTTTATTTTTTATTTTATTTTATGGGGTTAAAAAAAAAAAAATCTTTGACTTGTGATTTTCTTTCAGTGATACTTGGTACATTACGGTCACTGAAGGTAGTGATCTTTCTATTGTTTTTTTTTCTCTCTTCGAAATAGTTATGAAGATGTATGTACCATTGTTACTTTGGCCATTGATCTCAATAAAAAAATTTATAAAAAAAAAAGAAAGGTTGGGGGTTATTGGTTGGTCTGGGGGGTTATTGGTTGGTCTGGGGGGTTATTGGTTGATTTGGGGAGTTATTGGTTGGTCTGGGGGATTATTGGTTGGTCTGGGGGGGTTCTGTGATCCGGTTAGTCCACCTGGAGGGATCCTTAAGTGGTCCCAGGTGCAGGTCTCTGGACCAGTCCTCTTCGGCTGCTTCATGTCTTCAGTCTCTGCCTGCAGGTGGATCTGACGCAGGTGATCAGGTGATCAGGTCCCCGGGGAGCTCCCAGACGCCAGTTTTGCTGCCGGTTTCATCACTAACGCCGTCCGTCGCCAGGGAGACGAGGATACGAGCTATCGGGGTCTGAGGCGGTGAAGAGACGAGGAACACATTCATCAAAACAACTTCACAACGGGGGGCGGCGTGTTTTCATGTTCGGTGCTGTCGTGGCTCCATCGGGGGCCCTGGAGGTGTGGGGTCTCCCAGGACCCCTGCACCCCCCCAAAGCCCCCACCTCTTTGTTTCACTGTGTTCTGAACCTGCAGCGTCTGATGGAATAAGTCCCGTTAGAGTCGGATGTATTTCAGAGCCGCGGCCCCCCTGAGCGCGCCCCCCACACCCCCCATAGGACCGGGGCCTCCCCGAGGACCAGGGGCCCGTTTTCTCCGCCTGACAAGAATAACCGAGACTATGTTTTCATCCCCGTTCACACATGTGCAGTTCCCGGCTCCCAGAACCAGACCCCGGGACCAGAGCCCGTCCTGGCGGCCTCGTCTGACGGCACCTCATGTTCTGGACTAGTAATGTGATTTATGGCCGAGCGGGTCCTGAGGGGCCGCCGAGGGGGATCCGTCCAGGTTTTGGGGGGTTTACTGAAGGTGCGGCTCCATGAGTCACCGAAGAAGATCCTTAACTCCTTCCTGGCTCCAGGAGGAGAGCTGTGATGTCATCCAGGGGGCGTGTTTGTGAAGCAGGACCTGGGAGTCAGCTGGGCCACGCCCACCTGCTGTCAATCACTGTTAGCTTATGCTAACCTATGATGCTAATTATTCTTACCTTACAATTACTCTGAAACCAGGACCAGAGATGAAACCAGGGGCCGGATTCACAAAACATTCTTAAGAAGAAAAATCTTCTTAAGTGTCATTTTTTTCTTATGTTCAGTCTTAAGAAGAAAAAATAAAAAAAAGAAGTCATATTCTCCAAAAAAGTATTTTCTCAACTTTCTTCTTAAGTTTCTTCTTAAGAAAAAACTTAAGAATAAATGGTATTCTTGAAATAAAAGTTCTCAAATTTGTTCTTGACTTTTTTCTTAACTTTAAGACAACCTTGACCTGTCTTAAAATTTCTTCTGTGAAAAGGTAAGACTCTAATATCACCTTTTTCAACACATTTTAGACAAGTTTAGACTAGTAGGTCATAGATTGAGGATATACTTTGTAATTAATTACACAAAGAGCCTGTTAACTGTTTGTTAGCATGTTAGTTAGCGTGGTAGTTAGTTATTATTCATTTTCCCCCAATAGTATTTTTTTTCGCACATTAATCTCGTCCACCATAACCTTGAAAAGTTCCTGCATCTCTTTTTCTCCTTCTCCATGTTTAGTGAGTGACTGACGGTTAAGACCAAACTACCTATAAATGTTGTTTGTTGGCGCGTGCAATGCAATGACATTTTAAGAAGTTATTAAGTAGGAAAAATAAGAATAAAAATAAGAAATTCTTCTTAAGACGGTTCTTAATAAAATATTGAGGAATTGCACTTAAGAACTTTCTTATGAACTTCTTAATTTATGATCTTAAGACATTTCTTAAGATCGTTCTTAAGAACATATTGGTGAATCCAGCCCCAGGTCTGGATCCAGACCCTAGTGGTCGGTAGAGGACTTACAGGTCTAGACCCGTCACCATGGAAACGTCAGATGACGTCTCCTCCAGAGGAACCGGCTCATTTGTTCCGACCTAGTTTCTGTTTTCAACGTGGGACCAGCAAGTGTTCTGAGACCAAAGCCCCACCCCCGAAACCGAGCCCCGCCCACACCCAGCTTTCTGGTTTTTGTTGCTGTAAAATGTCAAGTGTTGCTACATTTCCTCGTCTTAAACCTCCACATGTCCAGGATCAACGACCCGAGACCCCGAGACCAGGGCCAGTACCAGTCCCCCCCCGCTGGTCCTCAGGGACCCCCCCCCCCCACCCCCCCGCTGCTCCGAGGGGTCTTTTTAAAGAAAAACATCCAGGAAGTGGTGATGTTTCTGACAGTGTGGGGAATGCGGTTCTCAGGGTCTCTGGGGTGTCATCTGGACTTGATGCAGACCAGAGACCATCAGAACCCGACGGGATGAGATACATCTGGGTCTGGTTGTAGCTTCTGTGTGCGATACCGCCGGGCCGAGGACGGGAACCCTGGACTGGTCCTGGAGACCGTCAGGGCTCCCTGTAGACCCGTAGAACCTCCTGGAACCAAGACCCCTACGATGCAGATCCTCCAGTCACGACCCCTGGACCCTGAAGTCCTCTGGTATCAATAAATACAGCGACCTCAGAACCTCAATCTGGACCCCTGGAGGTTTTCCAGACTCTTGGAGACCCTGTCCCCGTATGTGAACCCTCAAGAACTGAACCAACCGGACTGTTGCATCTGAGGATGAAATTCAGGCTGTGAAATCCAGACTCGCAGTTCCTCTACAGACCACTAGGGTCCAGATCCAGACCTGTAGGTCCTCTACAGACCACTAGGGTCCAGATCCAGACCTGTAGGTCCTCTACAGACCACTAGGGTCTTTTTTCCTCTTTTTTTCCTTTTTTTCCTTCTTTTTTCCTCTTTTTTCCCCTTTTTTCCTCTTTTTTCACTCTTTTTTTCTTCTTTTTTCCCTCTTTTTTCCTCTTTTTTTCCTTTTTTTCTTCTTTTTTCCTTCTTTTTTCCCTCTTTTTTCCTCTTTTTTCCTTTTTTTCTTCTTCTTTCCCTCTTTTTTCCTTTTTTTTTCCTCATTTTTTCCTTCTTTTTCCCTCTTTTTTCCTATTTTTTTCCTCTTTTTCCCTCTTTTTTCACTCTTTTTTTCCTTCTTTTTTCATTTTTTCTTCTTTTTTTCCCCTTTTTCCCTCTTTTTTCACTCCTTTTTTCCTCTTTTTTCCCTTATTTTTTTCCCTCTTTTTTCCTCTTTTTTTCCTTTTTTCTTCTTCTTTCCCTCTTTTTTCCTTTTTTCCCTTCTTTTTTCCTCTTTTTTTCCTTTTTTTCACTCTTTTTTTCCTCTTTTTTTCCTTTTTTTCTTCTTCTTTCTCTCCTTTTTCCTTTTTTTCCTTCCTTTTCCCTCTTTTTCCCTCTTTTTTCCTCTTTTTTTCCTCTTTTTTCTCGACATTTCTACAGACCACTAGGGTCCAGATCCAGACCCTCTACCTCTACCGACCACTAGGGTTAGGGCTGGGCGATATGGACCAAAAGTCATATCTCGATATTTTCTAGCTGAATGGCGATACTCGAAATATATCGATATTTTTTCTGTGCCATAATTGGGGATTCCCCCAAAGCATTATAGCATAGCATCTCTGTTAGCTTTATTTTTTTCTGAGGCAAACCCTTAAAAAAACAGTCAGTTTTAAGACAATGCTTCGTGCCAAATGTCACACAGGTTACTTTATTAACAGAGGTCTGCACAATATCAAAATGTATAAAACAAATGAAATAAAAATAAACTGCCTGCATATATAGAATAAAAATGCTTCTTGAATAAAATAAAACAAATATCCCTTTCCTGCATAACAATTAAATTAAAATACTCTGTGCAATTAATACAGTGTAGACAGTAACAGGCCGACTGTTCCACTGAGGTTGACAGTTGTGCAAATAACAAAAAATTTGTGCAAATCTCAAATAAAACATTCAAGTCAATTTGTCACAAAATAAGCTACGGTATATCAAAATTTAAAAAAAAATGTAAAAAAAATAAATAAATATTTTTTTTTTTAATCGATATAAACGATATTGTCTCGTACCATATCGCGTTTGAAAATATATCGATATATATTAAAATCTCGATATAGCCCTAACTAGGGTCCAGATCCAGACCTGCAGGTCCTCTACAGACCACTAGGGTCCAGATCCAGACCTGCAGGTCCTTTTGAGACCACTAGGATCCAGATCCAGACCCTCTACCTCTACCAACCACCAGGGTCACTAGTTTTCAAGTCCAAGTCTGAATCTTTAACCATCCGTCTTGAGTTTGATGCTCTGCTGCAGCATCGACCGCGGTTCACATCGCCGCTCTGCCTCCACCGCCTTAGCCCCGCCCACAGACTCTCTCCACGAGGGTAGACGGATCTGATTGGCTCCCCAATCCAGGGGGACGGCAGCGAGACCAGGACTACCGAGACCTGCTGCCAGATGTGCAGAGAAACATGAGTGAAGTCCCGGGGGACACGGCTCTACATTAACCTGCTGTGAAGGTTCACGGGAGGATGAGGAGGAAGACGAGGAGGGTCGGCCGCCTCCTCTGAACCGGGGATTGTGGGTAAAGGTCAGTCGCGCTACGCCGTCAGCGCTAACACAGGAAGCGTGAAGACGGGCCGTCCTGCGAGGGTTGGAACATGTGCGGTTGAAAAGGTTTCAGAGACGGAGAGGAAAAAATCCCTCTGAACAAATGTCAACGCTTGATGCTGGTCTGGACCCTTGTGGTCTTTAGAGGACCTGCAGGTCTGGACCCTTGTGGTCTTTAGAGGACCTGCAGGTCTGGACCCTAGTGGTCAGTAGAGGAACTACAGGTCTAGATCCTAGTGTTCGATAGAGGAATTGCACGTCTAGAGCCTAGTGGTCAGTAGAGGACCTACAGGTCTGGACCCTAGTGGTCTTTAGAGGACCTACAGGCAGGGGCGAAAATCCCGGGGGGGACAGGGGGGACAAGTCCCCCCCATTAGTAAAGCTGTCCCCCCCTAGAATAATTTGAGACAGAATGAATAATTTTGGAACAATGCAGTAGTATTTAGTAGTGATGCACCAAAATGAAAATGTGTGGCCGAAACCGAAATCGAAAATAATAAACAGTAAAATCTCATTACACTTAAAACAAGACTCATCACTGGAAAAAAAACAACAATTTTCACCTGTTTCAAGTAAATTTTCACTTGAAATAAGTAGAAAAATCTGCCAGTGGGACAAGATTTATCTTCTTATTACAAGCAAAAAAATCTTGTTCCATTGGCAGATTTTTCTACTTATTTTAAGTGAAAATCTACTTGAAACAGGTGAAAATTGTTGTTTTTTCCAGTGATGAGTCTTGTTTTAAGTGTAATGAGATTTTTTTTAACTAAAAATGAGACATTTTAACTAGAAATAAGACAAATATTCTTGTTAAGATTTTGGGTTTTTGCAGTGTATTATGTGAGATGTGCTGTATTATTGTCACCTTCCACCTAATACCATTGTTTTGTATTGCTCTAAGAAAGGTCTTCTGCCTGTTTGCGAGATAGAGATGGAAATGTCAAAATGCTGTATTAAAGGAAGGCTAAAACTTTTATTCCTTGTCCCCCCCCCTGGATTTATTCTCTAAAATGTTACTGTTTATTGTCCCCCCCAACTATGAAACGGGATTTTCGCCCCTGCCTACAGGTCTGGACTCTAGTGGTCTTTAGAGGACCTACAGGTCTGGACCCTAGTGGTAGTTAGAGGACCTACAAAGCTTTAAATCTGAAACAAGTGAGAATATAACAAAGAGAAAGTCTTTAATTCACACAAAATATAATTAAAGCACCTCCGGGGTTCAGCATCTCGTCAGTAGATGTTTCCTGTCTGACTTCATCCGGATGATTGACACCTCTGTGGACTCCTCACTGCCAATGAAATCAATCCCTGTCACGTCTGGATTATCCAATCAGAATCAAGAAAAGATCACATGTCCGGGCCTCCCAATACGACCGGATGATTTTATCGTACTTTTAGATGTACAAACATCGCATTAGAGGAGGAGGTCTCTGTGAAGTCGACCCGGGTCTCCTGAACCTCTTGATGAGGTTCTCCGGTGACTCCGGTTATCGACTGTTTGTCGCCGCGAAGCTTCAGTTATCTGAATGCGGCTCGTTAGTAGGACCGACCGACGCTCTGATTGGACATCGGTCAATAAAGGCATTAAGGTGCCGGTCACCCCTCCATGAAGAGGTTAGACAGCCCTGCAGGGACCGGCCCCCCCACCCCGACCCCCACTCTGAGATTGACAACAGGATTAGAGCCGGAGCTCCGAAACCCCCCGAAGGTCTCTGAGAAAACTGGAGTCTTGAAGACTGACAGACGACGTTTCCTGCTGGTTCCCACAGCAACGCCGCCACATGCAGAGTTACCGCCTTGAATGTTTCTGTAATTTTGTAAAAAACGAACAAAAAAATACAATTCAATTTAAAAAAATGGTGTGATATTCGTGGGTCTGAGGCAAATACAATGTCAGATCACCTGCAGACACCAACATCATGTGGGTGATACCAAGAAGCCCATGACCATGTTTGGAGGAAAACAAATACAGCGCTTGACAGAACATTGCTGGAACATTGTTGGAACATGACTGGAACATTGTTGGAACATTACTGGAACATTGCTGGAACATTGCTGGAACAATGTTGGAACATTGTTGGAACATGACTGGAACAATGCTGGAACAATGCTGGAACATTGCTGGAACGTTGCTGGAAGATTGCTGGAACAATGTTGGAACATGACTGGAACATTGTTGGAACATTACTGGAACATTGCTGGAACATTGCTGGAACAATGTTGGAACATTGTTGGAACATGACTGGAACAATGCTGGAACAATGCTGGAACATTGCTGGAACGTTGCTGGAAGATTGCTGGAACATTGCTGGAAGATTGCTGGAACATTGCTGGAACCTTACTGGAACATTCATGGAACATTACAGGAACAATGCTGGAACATTACTGGAACATTGCTGGAACATTGCTGGAACATTACTGGAACATTGCTGGAAGATTTCTGGAACATTGCTGGAAAATTGCTGGAGCAATGCTGGAACATTGCTGGAACATTACTGGAACATTGCTGGAAAATTACTGGAACATTGCTGGAAAATTACTGGAACATTGCTGGAACCTTACTGGAACAATGCTGGAACATTGCTGGAACAATGCTGGACGTTGCTGGAACATTGCTGGAACAATGTTGGAACATGACTGGAACAATGCTGGAACGTTGCTGGAAGATTGCTGGAAGATTGCTGGAAGATTGCTGGAACATTGCTGGAACATTACTGAAACATTCATGGAACATTACTGGAACATTCATGGAACATTGCTGGAACAATGTTGGAACATGACTGGAACATTGCTGGAACATGACTGGAACATTGCTGGAACATTACTGGAACATTGCTGGAACATTGCTGGAACAATGTTGGAACATGACTGGAACAATGCTGGAACATTCCTGGAACATTCCTGGAACATTGCTGGAACATTGCTGGAAGATTGCTGGAACATTGCTGGAACATTGCTGGAACATGACTGGAACATTGCTGGAACATTACTGGAACATTGCTGGAACATTGCTGGAACAATGTTGGAACATGACTGGAACAATGCTGGAACATTCCTGGAACATTCCTGGAACATTGCTGGAACATTGCTGGAACATTACTGGAACAATGCTGGAACATTCCTGGAACATTACTGGAAAATTGCTGGAGCAATGCTGGAACAATGTTGGAACATTGCTGGAACAATGTTGGAACATGGCTGGAACAATAGTGGGACATTACTGGAACATTGCTGGAACATTGTTGGAACATTGCTGGAAGATTGCTGGAACATTCATGGAACATTACTGGAACAATGTTGGAACATGACTGGAACAATGTTGGAACATGACTGGAACAATGCTGGAACATTGCTGGAACCGAGGCCGGTTCTAGGGGGGGGCAGGGGTGGGCTGTGCCCACCCAAACGTGCGTCCTGCCCACCCAATCAAAGTTATGGGGATCATTTATTTTTTTATAATTTTGTTTTTTTATATAAAAAAATATCACAAAATATCTGTACCGTTTCTGATTGGGTGGGCACTGCACATCATTTTTAGACACAACAATGAACGTATACCGCAAAAGTTGTGTCTCGGAGACGTGAGACGTGTTCAGAACAGCAGGCACACTGAAGGCTGATTTATGGTTCCGCGTTACACCAACGCAGAGCCCAACAGGTGTTGTGCCAAAAAGTGATTTCCTCCCAGAATCTGATTTCTCCCCTGAAAATGGGTCTTTTTTACCTGCCAAAAATGGATTGAAGGTCAAATACAATTAATAAAAGGTTGTTTCTACCTAAATATGATTTGATCTCATTCTTGAGCTTCATAATAGACTAGACTCAACTAGAGCTCACAGGATTGCTTTTAACTTCTTTAAAGGACCATTTCAACACAAAATAGGCATTTTCACCTGCCAAAAATTGATTGAAGGCAAAATACAGTTAATGAAAAGTTGTTTCTGCCTCAATATGACTTGGTCTCATTCTTGAGCTTCATGATCTGAAAATCTGACGTTTTCATCGTTCAACGGGCTGCTGTGCGCGCTCCCGCGGCCAGAAATCAGAAGAAATCAGATTCTGGCAGGTAATCACTTTTTGGCACAACACCTTGGCACAACACCGGTGTTCTGCCATTTTTTGCTGCTTTGCCAAAAAAATGCTACCTAATGGTGTTCTACCTTTGTAGAGCTACAATTTTACTGTGTTTTACTCCCTAAACCTCGTCCTTTTCCCCCAAGTGGTCCTTGTCTCTTGCCAGGTCGTCATTGTAAATAAAAATGTTCTTAATGACCTGCCTGGTTAAATAAAGGTGAATGACTGAATGAATAGCAAATAAAGCAATAGAATTGGGTTTTTTTTTTCTCTTTATCGTATTCACAATGTGTAATGCAAATCATGTCATGGGTAGTGTATTTTGAAGGATCAAATACTCAACATCCCATATTATCCATTTTACATCGTGCAAGAAATTATTGGCGGGGCAATCAAACTTTGAAAATTGACTGTGCGCATGCACAGAACCACAAAGTAGCATTTCTCGGCAGGTAGCAAGGATTGGCAGAACACCGGTCCCAAGCCCGAGTAAATGCAGAGGGTAGTGTCAGGAAGAGCAATTGAGTTAGCATACTGTGGAGAAGATAGATGAACTGATATGATGATAGCATAGTTTTCAATGCATTTCAGGGGTTTGACCCCTCAAAATTTTTTCGCCCGCGCCGCGTTGCAGCACGGGCATTGCCCACCCTACATTTCAGTCTGCCCACCTTAGTGGGCCTCGCTAAATCCGGCCCTGGCTGGAACATTGCTGGAAGATTGCTGGAACATTGGTGGAACATTATTTGAACATTGCTGGAACATTACTGGAACATTGCTGGAACAATGTTGGAGCATGACTGGAACAATAGTGGGACATTGCTGGAACATTACTGGAACATTGCTGCAGCATTTCTGGATAAATGTTGGAACCTTGCTGGAACATTGTCGGAACATTGCTGGAAAATTGCTGGAACACCGGCACAGAAAGCAGAGACAGAAAACCAGCAGCAACACCTCAGACCCACTGTCAAGCATGGTGGTGGAGCAATGATGGTTCCTCCACAAACCGGTGAGACTGAGAACCACCACTCTGAGTCACTGCTACTGAAGTACAGATGAAATGAGCTCCACTGGACCTACTCAGGCTCTCCGTCCTGAGGATCTCTCCGTCCTGAGGATCTCTCCATCCTGAGGATCTCTCCGTTCCGAGGATCTCTCCATCCCGAGGATCTCTCCGTTCCAAGGATCTCTCCATCCCGAGGATCTCTCCATTCCGTGTGGCAGGTGTAAATAATCTGACTGAAACTGACCAACGTCAGCAGGAAAAAGAGGTCAAAGTCTGATTCCCGTTTAAAATATTCACCCTGATGATCGAACTGTTACACACTTAAACACACACACTTAAAATTCATCTAAGTCAAGCCGATCATTCATATTCAGGTCATTAGTTCCTGAAAACGTGCATCTCAATATGTGGGCCAACATTTATTTTACTTGATTTATTTATTTATTTCTTGACGGCTGAAGGACTGAATAATTCATTTTTATTGGGGGCACATCATTTATTTATTAATCAGCCTTAAATCTGGCCTCACATCAGATCATCCGACCGCCACCTTCCCGCCTGCTTCTCCTTCCTGTCGGCTCCGAGCTGCAGCGTTTACATCCGTCGCTCATTATTTGTTCCATTGATTTCTGCAAATGGCGTTTCCCCAAAATACCAACCGCCCATTAAACGTGGTGAATTATAGATGACAGGCGGGCTGCTGGGAAACAAAACACTGGCCGTCCCCCTGCTCCCGCTCATACAAAGTAAAAGTTCTGAGTCCCACGGTGAAACCGCCACGTGAAGGTTTTCAGTCCGTCCTGGAGAGCTGAACGACAAAAAAATAATGCCTAGATGTGGGAAAAAACAAGAAGCTAGCCGCCTCCGTTGGCCAGAGGTTGGTTGGCTTTGTAAGCCAGAGGTTAGTCAACTCCGTTGGCCAGAGGTTAGCCAGCTCTGTATGCCAGGCATTGGCCGGATCCGTAGGACAGACATTGGCCGGCTCCGTAGGCCAAGCATTGGCCGGCTCCGTAGGCCAGGGGTTAGCTGGCTCTGTAGGCCAGGTGTTGGCCGGCTCCATAAGCACGAGGTTGGCCTCCGTTGGCCGCCTCCGTTGGCCAGAGGTTAGCCGGATCTGTAGGCCAGAGGTTAGCTAGCTCTGTAGGCCAGAGGTTGGCCGGCTCCGTAGGCCAGGAGTTAGCCGGCCTCAGTAGGCCAGACATTGGCCGGCTCCTTAGGCCAGGTGTTGGCCGGCTCCGTTGGCCAGAGCTGGCTCCGTTGGCCAGAGGTTGGCCGGCTCCGTAGGCCAGGTGCTGGCCAACTCTGTTGGCCAGCTCCGTAGGCCAGGTGTTGGCCGCCTCCGTAAGCCAGAGGTTGGCCGGCTCCGTTGGCCAGGGGTTAGTCGGCCTCCGTACGCCAGAGGCTGGCCGGCTCCGTAGGCCAGGGGTTGGCCAGCTCCGTAGGCTGCGTAGGCTCAGTTGGCCGGCTCCGTAGGCCAGGCGTAGTCCAGGCATAGGCCGGTTCCGTAGGCCAGAGGATAGCAGTGTCCGTATGCCAGAAGTTGGCATATGGCAACTCCATTGGCCAGACGTTAGCCGGCTCCCTAGGCCAGTTGTAGCTAACGTGGGTCTGTGATGTCACAGTTCTCTTCCAGAGCTACCAGTTGTGTTGATTTTCTGAGGAGGTGTCACCATAGACACCCAAAGAGCTTTTAAACTCAAAAAATGAGATTTAGGTCTTTGGTTCTTCTGACCCCGGTGTTTCCTGTCGTTATCACTACTCTTGAACTCAGTGAGGATTAAAGTTACTGTCGAACCATGTTGGTGGTTTTCATTGAAAAATGAGAAACAAATCTGGAACGTCGTTTTTGTTGCTGCTGGCCAGGTTTTATTTGCTGCAGATTAGAGGTATGAAAACGCGCTATCATTAAACTAAAGCTGTGTTTTGGGCGGTGCCGGACTTCATGGTCAGTACTTAACAGTTCGCAGCTGTGGTCGGTGGGATTCTTCCAGATTATGAATTCTTCTGAAATTATTTCAGTGTCATAACATTTCATGTTGTTTATGTTTCTAACTGAAGATCAGACTTTTAGTTTGGACAGTCGATGCCAAGAACAACTGCAGCGGTTCTGGGGGCTCGTGGTGGGACCAACCCTTGATGACAAACTGACAGATGGAGGTTCATTCAGCAGGAACAGCTCAAGGTTCTGATCCATACTCCGCTGGGGTTCTGATGGGGGTCTGATGGAGGTCTGATGGGGTTCTGATGGGGTTCTGCTGGGGTTCTGATGGGGGTCTGATGGGGTTCTGATGGGGTTCTGATGGGGTTTGGGGACTGAAAAGAGACCAGGCTCTAATGAAGGTTCTGGCTCGGCTAAGACTCCAAAGATTGCAACGATGTAGGGACGACCACTCCCTGAGCTCGCAGTTGAAGATCAACAACAAAACTTCAGTCTTCATGTGACATCTTTAGTGTTTTACATCGGAAATCAGATTCCAGTGGAAAATTACACAACATTCATGGAACCATATAACTATGGAGCCAAATCAAGGCCAAAAGTTTTGCTAATTTGAAAATAAAATTTGAACCTGAAAATTCTTTTTTACAGTTTCAATTATTTTTTTTTCAGTATCAGATCTTTTTTTCAGTTTCAGAACTTTTTATTTCAGTTTCAAATCTTTTTTTCAGTTTCAGATCTTTTTTTTTTTCAGTTTCACTTCTGTTTTTTTCAGTTTCAAATCTTTTTTTTTCAGTTTCAGATCTTTTTTTTTCAGTTTCACTTCTGTTTTTTTCAGTTTCAAATCTTTTTTTTCAGTTTCAAATCTTTTTTTTTCAGTTTCCTATGGAGCCAAATCAGGGCCAAAAGTTTTGCTAATTTGAAAATAAAATTTGAACCTGAAATTTTTTTTTTACAGTTTCAGTTTTATTTTTTTCAGTATCAGATCTTTTTTTCAGTTTCAAATCTTTTTATTTCAGTTTCAAATCTTTTTTTTTCAGTTTCACGTCTTTTTTTTTCAGTTTCACATCTTTTTTTTCAGTTTCACTTCTTTTTTTTTCAGTTACAAATTTTTTTTTCAGGTTCAGACTTTTGGCCCGGATCTGGCGTGGGGGGCGTGGCATCAACTCAGAGGGGGGTGGCATCATGAGTGACAGCAGAACAGAGAAGGCGGGGGATGTTCCTCAGTCATGTTGCCTTCAGGAAATGTAGGTTGCAGAAGTTATCAGTAGAAGTATGAATCAACACTGTATATACACCATATTCACGTGATTGGCAGTGGAAAAAACTGATATTAGTGACACATTTCTGTTTGAAAGGCTGTTTTAGACCGTAATTGGCACCAATCGCAGTATAAAAGCAATAAACTATGCCAGACTGTACAGTTCAACAGCCACACTTTAAAGTTTGATATTTCCCACTTCCACATACTACCAAGTACGGTCTAAAACAGCTTTTTAAACAGCTTTTTTTCCACTGCCAATCACGTGAATATGGTGTATATACAGTGTTGAATCATTCTTCTACTGATAACTTCTGCAACCTACGTTTCCTGAAGGCAACATGACTGAGGAACGTCCCCAGCCTTCTCTGTTCTGCTGTCACTCATGATGCCACGCCCCCCACGCCAGATCCGGGCCAAAAGTCTGAACCTGAAAAAAAAATTTGTAACTGAAAAAAAAAGAAGTGAAACTGAAAAAAAAAGATGTGAAACTGAAAAAAAAAGACGTGAAACTGAAAAAAAAAGATTTGAAACTGAAAAAAAGATTTGAAACTGAAATAAAAAGATTTGAAACTGAAAAAAAGATCTGATACTGAAAAAAATAAAACTGAAACTGTAAAAAAAAAATTTCAGGTTCAAATTTTATTTTCAAATTAGCAAAACTTTTGGCCCTGATTTGGCTCCATAGTTTCCCCTCTAAGTTGATGCCACGCCCCCCACGCCAGATCGCGGCCAAAAGTCTGAAACTGAAAAAAAAATTTGAAACTGAAAAAAAAAGATTTGAAACTGAAATAAAAAGTTCTGAAACTGAAAAAAAGATCTGATACTGAAAAAAAAATAATTGAAACTGTAAAAAAGAATTTTCAGGTTCAAATTTTATTTTCAAATTAGCAAAACTTTTGGCCTTGATTTGGCTCCATATATAACAAAATAGAATCCCTTTTAACCTCCTGGGTCGTTGTTTTAGCGTTACAAGTAAGCAGTCTCCGCACCTTTCTGGTTGGATCGTTCCTGAACTGTCCGTAGAGCTGTCAATCATCCAGGTGCATCATCGTTCCTGAGATACGTCCTTGTTCATCCACTGTTCCACTTGGGGGCGCTAGACCATCACGAAGACGTCACTGATACGAACAAACCCAATTTTCTTCGTATCAGTGACTTTACTCACTAATTTATGAGGGAAAAATGCTTAATTTGTGGTGTTATAAAGTACTCCAATACTGCCCAGGGAGCCGACGGGAACACGCCCACCATATGTCAATCAAAGTTAGCCGTGGCTACCAGCTTGTGCAGAGCCGCTAGCAGATGTTTACGGTGGAATATCCCTTTACAGATGTTGTTTTAGTGGAAAACCCAGGAATACACACTAACATCAGCCACTTTACATCCACTGTGATCTAATTTGTTGTTGGTCCACCTGCAGTTTCTGGAAAAACTGTCAACCACAACTCCATGTGAGGTTTCACAGCTGATCCAGGTCCATGTTTCCATGTGGGTCACCTGGGCCCCAGCGGCCCCGGACAGGCCCCCCCTCCACCCCTCCCAACCCCCCACTTCTCAGTTTCAGTCTCCAGATGAACTTTTCCAACATTTCTGAACAGCACTGCCAGAACAGGAGAGAATGGAGAAGCCAGCAGCTCCGGACTGGAATATCAGGGTCTGGTTTCACTCTGGGGGAGGGTGGGGGGGGGCGCATATGGAGAAGTTTGATGGAGGGATAGTGAAGAAAAGCCCAGCTCAGAGTCCATTAATGTCTTTTCCCTTCAGTGAGTAAACGTAGAGTTTGTCTTTAACAGTGTTTTCACAGCTGGCGGCTGTAAAGCTCCTTCCTGAACGAGCAGTAAGATGGCCGTAACATCATACTTGGCAGCGCCACTTTGCCACTAAACACCCCGCGATCCCAGCACATAGACCCGGCCCGCCAGGAAAATAGATCTGCAGCAGGGACCACAAACATGGAGGAAAACCCGCGGAAACGGTCGGTTCAGGAACCATAACTGAGGAGTGCCGCGGGAGCCGCAAAAAACTCCTGGAGACTGGAACAAGACAAGAACTTCCAGGAAGAGGAAGAAGGCGGGTACAACCAGGGACAGGGATGTTTAGGGAACAGGACACGGACTTCCAGGAAGAGGAAGAAGGCGGGTACAACCAGGGACAGGGATGTTTAGGGAACAGGACACGGACTTCCAGGAAGAGGAAGAAGGCGGGTACGTCCAGGGAACAGGATACAGACTACGTTTACATGCAGTCAAAATTCGGGTTATTGCTAATATTCCGTTTACTGAAACATTCGGAATATTCTGTTTCCATGCGTGAGCAAACATGTTTATCCCTGTATACATGGTAATTAATCATTCATGATATCCCGATCAAACCAGTGACGTGCGGAGAACGTGATGACACAATTACCGTCATTTCTGCTTCTTCTTCCTGTATCCAAATTCAAAACAAATGCTGCTTCGCGCAACTTTTCGCTCACCTTCTTGTAAATCTTGCTATCCCGGTACTTTCTACCGTCTACAAATGCAGAAATGTTCATATCCTTCATTACATTTATGAAGTGATTAGTCTCCTCCTGGTCTTACGTTTCTCCATGTTTATAAGAACTTCCTGGACTCAAAAGACCAGGATTCCTTGTGAACAGAGCATGCGCAGAAAACAAATTCATGTTCCGTTTGATGGGGATATTCCGTTTGGCGTTTACATGACCAAATATTCGGGTTTTAAGAGTAACCCAGTTGTCATATTCAGGTTTTTAAAAATCGGAATATGAGCAAATTCGGGTTATTCAAAGGGGTTATTGGTGTTTACATGGCCGTGCAAATTCGGGTTATTGCCAATATTTGGGTTTTAAAAGGGTTATTGATGCATGGAAACACAGTCACAGACTTCCAGGAAGAGGACAGAGGTGGGTACAACCAGGGACAGGGATGTCCAGGGAACAGGGTACGGACTTCCATGAAGAGGAAGATGGCGGGTAAGTCCAGGGACAGGGATGTAAAAAGAACAAGGCACCGGAATCCTAGTTTCTGCTCTGGAGGTCCTGGTTTCAGTTCTGCTAGTTTTTGTTTTACTAATAAATAGGAGAAAATGACTGTGTTTACATGCATCAATAACCCTTTTAAAACCCGAATATTAGCAATAATCCGAATTTGCACGGCCATGTAAACACCAATAACCCCTTGGAAAAACCTGAATTTGCTCATATTCAGGTTTTTAAAAACCCGAATATGAGCCCTGGGTTACTCCTTTTTAAAACCTGAATATTCGGTCATGTAAACGCCAAACAGAATATCCCCATCAAACGGAACAGGAATTTGTTTTCTGCGCATGCTCTGTTCACAAGGAATCCTGGTCTTTTGAGTCCAGGAAGTTCTTATAAACACAGAGAAACACAAGACCAGGAGGAGACTAATCACTTCATAAATGTAATGAAGGATATGAACATTTTGGCATTTGTAGACGGTAGAAAGTACCGGGATAGAAGATTTACAAGAAGGTGAGCGAAAAATTGCGCAAAGCAGCATTTGTTTTGAATTTGGATACAGGAAGAAGAAGTGGAAATGACGGTAATTGCGTCATGATGTTCTCCGCGCGCCGCTGGTTTGATCGAGATATCCCGAATGATTAATCACCATGTATACAGGGATAACCCTGTTTGCTCACGCATGTAAACAGAATATTCCAAATGTGTCAGTAACCGGTATATTAGCAATAACCCGAATTTTGACTGCATGTAAACGTAGTCACTGACACGACGTACCTTCAAGAGAGTCGTTCAGACGTGGCCTCCCAAAGACCGGTGAACCGGAGACCGGACCAGAATACGAAGTCAGAACGGAAAGACTGGCGGATGTCGAGCTACCGGATCCCGGAGGTACTTAGGATTGCTCTCATGATTTCTTCCTCTCTTTTTATTCATTTTTGTTGAATAAATGGTGAATGAAGTTGTTGTGTTTGTGTGATAATGACTGCAATGGCCTCGCCGGCGGCCCCGACGCGCAGGGCGAGCGGTTCCCCTCTCAGAACCACTTCTGACACCAACACGGGCCAGATGGCCGCTGGTCATTAGAGCTGTCACTCAAATCCCTGTCAAATCCCGGCTTGACCCGGCCCGGTCGAGCAGAACCGAAGGAGAGGAAGAGGAGAAGGAGGAGGAGGAGGACGAAGGCGGCGGCTCAGAAATGTGCCGCCTCAGCGCCTCCATCAGCTGACACATCTGCAGGAGGAAACATCTGTAAAGGTTATCGGGGAAGACTCTTGTTTCAGGGACGAGCGCCTCGGCCAGCGAGCTGTCGTTACCGGGCCGACTTCACAAACCAGCCGGCAGCTTCCCACGGGCTCCCGCGCCGCTGCCAAGAACTGCTCCCGGGTCTTTAACCCTTCGATGGCGGCCAGCGCCGCAGATGGGGATCGGGACGCTTTCATCACAAAGACCACGATGTAACATTCAAGCGGACAAAGATCAGCTTCACTCGGGCAGCTGGAACCAACCGGACCCCTGGGCCGAAGGACCGCCGGGGGCCGAAGGACCGCCGGGGCTGCCGTGTCTTTAACGCGTCTTTAACCTGTCTTTAATGGTTCTTGTGTCCGTTTTAGGAATGGGCGATATTTTACCGTTCACGATAAACCGTCAAAAAAAAAAAAAAAATCCCCACGGTAAGAATTTGTCCGGATTTATGGTTCTGCGTTAAATTGACGCACAATGTACGTGAAGGAAGGAAGGAAGGAAATGAGCCAGAAAATAAAGAAAGAAAGAAATGAGCCAGATAGAAAGAAAGAAAGAAAGAAGGAAGGAAGGAAGGAAGGAAGGAAGGAAGGAAGGAAGGAAGGAAGGAAGGAAGGAAGGAAGGAAGGAAGGAAGGAAGGAAGGAAGGAAGGAAGGAAGGAAGGAAGGAAGGAAGGAAGGAAGGAAGGAAGAAATGAGCCAGAAAAGGAAGAAAGAAAGAAATGAGCCAGAAAAGAAAGAAAGAAAGAAATGAGCCAGATAGAAAGAAAGAAAGAAGGAAGGAAGGAAGGAAGGAAGGAAGGAAGGAAGGAAGGAAGGAAGGAAGGAAGGAAGGAAGGAAGGAAGGAAGGAAGGAAGGAAGGAAGGAAGGAAGTGAGCCAGAAAAGAAAGAAAGAAAGAAAGAAAGAAAGAAAGAAAGAAAGAAAGAAAGAAAGAAAGAAAGAAAGAAAGAAAGAAAGAAAGAAAGAAAGAAAGAAAGAAAGAAAGAAAGAAGAGCAGATCAGTGTTTTGGGGGCTCCAAGGACTGAATGTGGTGATAGATTTATAGTTACAAAGGTGGAGTTGAATTGGTATTTTTTTTATCGTCATTTTTATCGTTATCGGGATAAATGCCAGAAATTATCGTGATACATTTTTTAGTCCATACCGCCCATCCCTAGTCCGTTTCTGATAAGAAATGACAGATGCAGGAACCGTAACCACGGAGACCAGAACTGGTCCTGATCCAGACTGTATAGATGTTTATTTCTGCTGTAAAGATGAACATTTTAACCTGGAAGTCCCTGGTGGTCGGTAGAAGACCTGCAGGTCTGGACCCTGGGGGTGTCGTGTCCGAGTTTCTGCAGGTTTCTCTGCAGGTTGTGGACGGCGGTTTTATTCCTCTCCAGGGGTTCGGGGGTCCGGGGATGGACTTGTGACCCGGCTCTGCTCCTACATCCGATGCCTCCCGATAAATCAGCGCCTGTTTGCCCCCCCGACTCCCGCGGCATCGTCACACGGCTCCCGGGGTCGGTGTTAAAGTGTCAGAGCATGAATGCAGCTTTACAGCTCCACGGCTCCTCCGGGTCCCGACTCCGAGTCCCGAGTCCTCCAAGTCAGGTTCCCGGTGGAAAAGGTTCCCGGTAAAAACCCAACTCCAGTCTCTGATCTTTGCAGGCCCAAGGTTGCCAGTTCTGTGGGACTTCCTGTTTCTGGTCACCTGACTCCGTAAGCCCGGCCCCCTAACCAGGCAGGTGTGGTTTCCTTAAAGGGACGTCAGTTTATCACCAACAAACCCAGTTCAATGGTTTGGCTTCTAAAATAAACATTTAAAGGAGCATGAGGCTCCTTTTAAGAAATGAGACTCTATAGCGCCACCCTTCACCACGACGGCCGTTGGGGGTACTGCAGCCAACAGTGAAGCCGGCACGGGAGAACGGGGAGAACGCACATGCAGCGTCATGTGACGTCACATCCGCAGCCCAGCGCGGGAAATTCGGAGTCCGAATTGCAGCACATTTTGCAGCACACAGCCTGTTCAAGGCAACGGAGAGATACACTAGAGGGCTCATTCTTTTGGGTTTGGAACGCTTCATCTGACATTATTACTAGAAAACTTAAAACGTATACGAATGTTTTTCATAAATCCTGCCTCAAGCTCCTTTAAATAAACATTTCATCTAAAAAAACGGGTAGAAACCAACACACCTGGAAGCTGATCAAAAAGGAAGAAAAATCCAAGGCACTCTTCTTCAAATATAAAAAGCCTTTATTTGAATTGGCTATTTCATGTGAAAAAGATTAAAAAGTGTTTTACAGCCCACGCGTTTCGGCCACAGGTTTCCTCAGGGTGCAACACTCAATATATTGATTCTCCTTAAATAGGATGATTGAAAACACCTGGGCAGGTGGGAGGACAAATACAGAACAAGAGAAATAACAGATAATGTCCAATAGATGGCTCCACCAATTGTTAAACAATGAAATACTGGAGATAGGAAAAGCAAAGTTACAAAAATGGATTGAAATCGATGTCTTCCTTTAAACCTGGATGGATAGTGGCTTTCATTTGGTAAATGTAAAAGGTCTCTCTCTGCAGAAGTAATTTGAGTCTGTCACCACCTCTAATCTTTTTCTGAATACTTTCTAGGCCTTCAACCATAAGTGAACCTGGGTTGCTGTCATGTGCTTCAAAACAGTGCTTAGCCATTGGGTAAAAACACCTGGAAGCTGACTGGATCACGCTCACCTGAGAATACCTGGGTATTTCTTCTGACCTGGTAGAAGCCAGTTCTACTCTTAAAGGAGCTTGAGGCAGGATTTATGAAAACAATTTGTATACGTTTTAAGTTTTCTAGTAATAATGTCAGATGAAGCGTTCCAAACCAAAAAGAATGAGCCCTCTAGCGTATCTCTCCGTTGCCTTGAACAGGCTGTGTGCTGCAAAATGTGCTGCAATTCGGGCCCAAATTTCCCGCGCTGTCCTGCGGATGTGACGTCACATGACGCTGCATGCGCGTTCTCCCCGTTCTCCTGTGCCGGCTTCACTGTTGGCTGCAGTACCCCCAACGGCCGGCGTGGTGAAGGGTGGCGCTAGAGAGTCTCATTTCTGAAAAGGAGCCTCATGCTCCTTTAATACTGAGGCGTTCAATGGATTATTTGACGGATATGGAGTATAATAATAATAATAATAATAATAATAATAATAATAATAATAATAATAATAATAATATAGAGGAGTCAACAACTGAACGGGGAGCACTTAATGTTTTTTTTTAATCTTTTTCTTTTTTTTTTTTTTACTTTTTTTTTTATTAGTTTTATTTATTTATTTTTTATTATTATCTTTGGAGTTATTGTCATGTACTTTGTTTACTTGCTGTCATGGTGCGTCTCTCTCCCTCTAGTTGTTTTGTGTTTATGAAATAAGAATGGAAATAAGGATTTGTGAAAATAGGAATTTTACCTAATACATAAAAGATAGTGAAGTGTAAGGGATGTATAGGGGAGGGAGGTAACAGGGGGGTTAGAAGGTATTTAAAGGCATGTTAGGCCTCTCTTTGTTTTGTTTGTGTTTGTTGCTGTTGTTTAGATATGTCCTTTTAATATTTTTTTTTCGTGTATATGTTGAGGTTGGTGTCTGTCTTATGTCTATATATGTATATTAGTTGTTGTTTTTTTTGTTATTGTTATACTGAACGTCACTATGGTGTGGCACATAGAAAAATAAAGTATAAAAAAATAAATAAATAAATAAAAAAAAAGAAGCCGGTTCTGACCCGGTAGAAGCTGGTCCTGACCCGGTAGAAGCCGGTTTTGACCCGCAGCCGGTGGAAACCGAGGCTGATAAACATGACAGCCCGGGTCGGGCTCTTTGATCTGGTCTGGACGCCCACGTGGAACCAGAACCGGAGCTCGTCCCTATCAGACGGATAGGGACCGGAGCAGATAAACCCTGACGGTTCCTCCGGTCTGAGATCAGAGCGACTCAGCGCCGCCACCAGTGGAATTAGTGGATAAGAAACGGATTAGAACCTAAGTGTTTATAAACAGGATTATCTGGAGGCTTTAAGGGGCTTTTAGGAGCCGAGAGCCTGAAAATGGACAAAACCATCAGAAACTTTGACATCTAGGAAGGATTTAAAGTGTCGGACAAAACACTAAAGAAATAAATGATATAAAACACCAGAACACAGAAGGTCTGGTCCAATTTCACAGTTTATTTTTGAATAAATCTGGTACCAGAATAAAGGCGACAGCCGTGAGATTGAAGGGAAGTTATATTGTAGCAGAATATAGACCAGAACCAGAACCAGGACCAGGACTGGACCCGGCTCTAGTGTTGTTGTTGTCAGCCTGTTTCCGTTTTAGTTTTAGTCTAGTCTTTGGATCAAGCTATCATTTTAGTTTTTATTAGTTTTAGTCACGTTCATTCTCCTTTTAGTCGTGTCAAGTTTCAGTCGACTAAAAGTCTGAGCATTTTAGTCTTATTTTAGTCAGAATGGTCCAGGACCATTTTAGTCTCGTTTTAGTCAAAGATTGTATTTAGCAAAACCCATTTTACAATCCAAACAAGGTTATCTTATTATTATATTATTGTTTCCTTATAGACTCAAGAATACATTCATTCCAGATACAGAAGACTCTATTTTGAGTTTACAACATATTTATTTTTCCCCATTTCTCCCCATCTTTTTCTTTTTCGACGACACATTGGGTTTTCTTTTCCACGTCTATGTAGGAAAGTGTATCCAAAGATGGTTCTTCTCCTTCTTCTCCAGCCCCAGAGAAGATCTCTGCGTTTCTCTATGGAACTTTGTTTTTAATGTACGTGAATCTAGAGCTCTGCGTTAACGGCATCAGCCTCTAACTCTGCAGCTGCATCTTCTGGATCTGATTCCCCGCTGCAGCGACTGGGATTGAGGACTAACGTCACCCAGCAGAACTAAACCAGAGGAAACTACTGAAAACATGGACATTAAGGATCTTTGGGAGAACATTTTGTCTTGTTTTGGTCAACGAAAATTAAGACACATTTTAGCAGTTTTTATTTTGTAATCTACATATTAGTCTGGTTTTTATTCATCGACGATATTGCATTATATATTTAATTATCGTTGTCGTCACATGACCAGCATTTTCATTGCGTCTCGTCTCGATTTCCTCAGGTGATAAAGGTTTGTTGATACGCAAGAGTATTAGGGCCCGAGAAAAAAGTCGAAATGTCGAGATTAATGTTGAAGTATAATTTTGAGAAAAAAGGCAAAATTTCAACTTTATTCTTGAAATTTTATTTCAACATTAATTTCAACATTTCAACTTTTTTATCGAAATTGTATTCCAACATTAATCTCGACAAATTTCGACTTTGTTCTCAGAAGTGCACAATAAAAAAAAAATCTTCCCCTCTCAAATATTTTTTCTCCTGCATGGCCCCAATACTCTTCCGTACGTTTTTATTCCTCTACGATATTGCATTATATATCTAATTATCATTATCGTCACATTACCAGCATTTTCGTTGCGTCTCGTCTTGTTTTCCTCAGGTGATAAAAGTTCGTTGACGACGATATTTAGTCATAATTTTCGTTGGCGAATGCAACTTTACCCGTCTTCGACCACTTCCTGTTTCCTCTTTGTTCTGCTGGTTTCCTGAAGAAGCTCAAAGATTCACCGCCGAGTCCGTGGAAGAGCGGGAGGTTGGGCGGTCGGCGCGACCTCCGTGACCTTTGCTCCCGGCGGAGCGCCGCGGAGGGGAGGAATTTTCCGGGTCGTGGTTCCATTTGGCTGATGTGATTGCAGCCCGGACTCTTTCCACACGGATGGCGACGACACGAGGAAGAAAAAGGCAAAAGCGAAGCAAAGATGGAGGCGCCGCACGCGCTCTGATTGAATTCCAGCATTCTCTTTCCCTGCAGAGCGGCCGGGTTTGATCTTTACTAATTGATATATCCCGGCGCGGCGCAGGAATCTCGCCGAGCTCATACCTTGGGCCAATTTGGCGGTTCCACTGGCTGAGTTTTAATTGAGTCCACATTAAAATTTACTTATAAAATAATAAAAGGCTCAAATGCAGATGAGCCCGTCCCGATATTGCGGCGGTGGCATTTGCATATCCACAAGCAGTCTGGGAGTTCAGAAATCAATATAGATGATTAATAATGGATGGGCTACAGGAATAATTAAATCCGTCTGATGCAGTCAGCCTCGGAAAAGAAAACTGGGATTCTGTCACAATCTCATTTATGACCAGTTCCTGGATTCAATTAGATGATCTGAAGTAATAATAACGAGAGTTAAGGAACAATTACGCTTCCAAATACGTGTTATTATGGGATGGATTTCTCGGGGCTGCCACATTAACATACTGCTCCAGGTTTCTAAATTAAACTGCTTTTAAATTTGTGCACGTGGCTCATCACGGCACTTCCTGGTGCGTCTCTAACAGGTTCATGCACGTTAACTATGTTAGCAGCGCGACATGTGACTTCATTAAGCTGCCGCTGCGTTTACGAGGAAACAACCAGGATGTTTTCACTCAAAGAACACGTAAAGTTCACTGCCGTGTTGATGTGACTGTTCAATCATGTTTACGTTCTCGCTGGAGCGCCGTCAGCACAGGTTCACCATTAAAATCTCTCTCCAGATCACCGTTAAATTCACCTCCAGATCACCGTTAAAATTAACCTCTGGATTACCTTACACAGACATACACACCTGCTCACTCACCTACATACTCACTCCACAGTGAGTACTGTATGTAGTGACAGATAATCGCAGTAGCCTAGTCTTGATTCAGTTTTAGAGACCAGGGGCCTCATTTATAAAGCTTGCTTGCGCACAAAACAGGGCTTGAAAGATGCGAAGGCCACATTCTACGCAAAGGTTGGGATTTAAAAAAAAAAACTAACCGAAAAATATCTTTACGCCAACCCTGACCCTAGCACACAAACATTTTGAAGATATGGGGAACTAGCGACGCAGGCGGTGAGGTGGTGAAATGAAGCCAGATTCATGTCATACTGTTAATGTCATCACATATCAGACTTATAATATCTCTGATCGTGTCCCTCTGTGTTTGAAGCACAGCGTCAGCGCTTGGATCGCTTTGGGGCTGCGTGACTGAGGACCAAAAAGGAACAAATGAGTGCCAGGCCACTCTACGGAGCCCCTAAAGGGACACAGATTTTTTTTTATATATATAATGGGTTTTACGTGCGCGCGTAAGCCTAAATTATGGTTCTGCGTTAAAACGACGCAGAGCCTACGCCGCAGGGTACGCGGCGACGCGCACCTACGCCGTAGGCTCTGCGTTGGTGTAACGCGGAACCATAAATCAGCCTTAAAGGTTTCACGCGCACACGTAAAACTCATTATATATATAAAAAAAATCTGTGTCCCTTTAGGGGCTCCATATCTCTTGGCATCCACCTTCAAATCACACCACTTTTTTTTTTTCTGTAACATATCTGTCCGTGGCACTCGCGGCGTTTAGCGCAGCAACAACGTGCTGCCACTCACTCGCTTTATTCTATACTATTTATATACTATTTTTACTGTGACCACCAAATAATGTTGTTTTCCTGGCCTCCACCTCATCCACAACATCTCGATCTCAGTCTCCGTGAAATTTAGTGGCACGGTTGCCCGGCTCGACACGTCTCATTCATCCTGACGCGCAGCAGAAACAGGCTGCAGGCAGGCGCTGCGCATGCTCAGCAGGCTCATTTATATGCAAATACAGTCATCATGTAGTTTGCATTGCCCATTTATGGTATGAAGTGGGCGTGTAGAGGGCGGGATATGAGGCAAATTCACCTGCGCAACCTTCCAGCTGGACTGTGATTTATAAAGCGAACATTGCGTACAAGTGTGCGTGCACGCGGTTTTATAAATCCAGATTTTTTTTTGCGCCCGCCATTTTCGGCTTTTGGGTTTACGTGCACTTTTAGTATGAATCCTACGCACTCTTTTATAAATGAGGCCCCTGGGTGAATTCTGAGGGCGTTAACAAGGCGTTCAATAAATGTTCATCAGGGCCGCTGGAAAAACAAAAATCTCCAGTCCAGACAGAGACTGGAGACAGAGATTCCTATCTGAGCGGCAGCTCAGGTGTTTGTGCTACAAAGTTTTATTTCAACAACATCGCCACCTTCAAGTGAAGCACGAGTTTCCTTGTGTTTTGCCTTTTTTCTTCTTTTGCTCCTGACAAAATAAGTTTCCCCACTGAGGGAGAAAATAAATGATTATCTTATCTTATCTTATCTTATCTTATCTTATCTTATCTTATCTTATCTTATCTTATCTTATCTTATCTTATTTGTGATGTCTTTTGGATGAAAAGTTGAAATCTCTGCAAGAGCCTGCCTGCACCCTTCTGATTGGTCAGATTTCAGGTGCTGCCAATCATTGCACGGCCAGATTACTCACCATTCAGATCTCTTTTCTCCCCTCCTCCTCACGGTAGTGTACCTGTATATGCGCATCCATTGAGCATATGCGTTGCAGAGCAAAAGCGTCCTGTTTCTGTTTGTTTGTTTTCTCTCTTGCAGATTCCAAAGGCTTGTGTGCCCGTTGTGTGTTTTCCCGTGTTTCTCTCATTTCAGACTTGCCCCCCCCTCCGATCCCCCTCATATATATTTCATACAATGATGAGAAAACTGGCTTATAGGCTTCTGGCCTGTCATTGCTGGTACCTCTGAGTATTAGAAAAATAAGAATAAAAAAAAAAATTCACCTCCTACGTTAAAATTCACCTGTCGATTACCGTTAATCACCTCCGGATATCTGTGAAAGTTTACCTTCAGATTCACCTATGGTTCTCGTTAAAATTCACCTCCGGATTCAGGTTTAGATTCACGTTCAGATTCACCTTCGGATTGCCATTAAAATTCACCTGTGGATTTGCGTTTAGATTCACATTTAGACTCAACTCTGGATTCAGATTTAAATTAAATTTAAAATATTACAAAAGAAATAAATATATATATAAGAAAAAATATAAATACCCAATAATAATAATTACATTATTGTAGGCTATACATAAATTATCTGTGATGTTTCAGAGTGATTGTGGATCAATGGACAAGATAGAGACTAGGGGGGTTTAGAGACCCTGGACCGGTGGACGAGATAGATAGACTAGAGACTGGGATATGGCCATGAACTGACGACCTCTGTCCGTTGATTCCTCTGGCTGAGTGGATTCAATAGACGTGTCTGTGACTACGTTTACATGCAGTCAAAATTCGGGTTATTACTAATATTCCGGTTACTGAAACATTCGGAATATTCTGTTTACATGCGTGAGCAAACAGGGTTATCCCTGTTTACATAGTGATTAATCATATCTTGATCAAACCAGTGACACACGGAGAACATCATGACACAATTACTATCATTTCCGCTTCTTCTTCCTGTATCCAAATTCAAAACAAATGCTGCTTCGCGCAACTTTTTGCTCACCTTCTCGTAAATCTCGCTATCCCCGTACTTTCTACCATCTACAAATGCCAAAATGTTCATGTCCTTCATGACATTTATGAAGTGATTAGTCTCCTCCTCACTCCAAAAGTGTGACGTGGTCTTGCGTTTCTCCATGTTTAGAAGAACTTCCTGGACTCAAAAGACCAGGATTCCTTGTGAACAGAGCATGTGCAGAAAACAAATTCATATTCCGTTTGATGGGGATATTCCGTTTTTTATATGACCGAATATTCAGGGTTTTAAAAGAAGTAACCCAGAGGTCATATTCAGGTTTTTAAAAAACCGGAACATGAGCAAATTCGGGTTATTCAAAGGGGTTATTGGTGTTTACATGGCCGTGCAAATTTGGGTTATTGCCAATATTCAGGTTTTAAAAGGGTTATTGAGTGTAAACGCAGTCAGTGATCCACATCGGGGAAGTGGTTCCTCTGATACGGTCCCTGTGATCAGTGGTGGACAGTAACAGAGTAAATTTACTTGAGTACTGTACTTAAGTACATATCCAGAGGATTTGTACTTTACTTGAGTATTAGATTTCTTTGGTACTTATTACTCTTACTTGAATACATTTCCAAGACAAATATTTTTACTTTTACTCGAGTAAATTTCTAGGAAGGCTGAAAAGTACTCGTTACTTTCAGGTCTGCTCTTTTTTCTTCTTCCCTAAAATCCTATTGGACACAAGCTGTTTTTGTCAAAGGAGGAGACCTATCACAGTGCACGCTCTCCACTGGGATGTACGTAAAGGGGAAATACGTCAAGCCTCCTCAAAACGATACCGCCAAAGTAGCCTGCGTTTGTCAAGACAGAGCCGCAACAAGTCAAGACATAGCCGCAACAACGGCTACGCCTGCGTCAGGAGAAGAAAGACAATCCGCTGAGTCGTCTGAGTCTGATAATGAGCCGGACTCGGAGCAGGGACTTTCACAAAATCCTTGGCCGTATCTTAACTCAATGTTTGAGTTCGACCGAGTAAAAAACGAGGGCACGGACAAACCACAGACAAAATTAAAAAATTAAATTAAATTAAAATTAAATTAAAATTAAAAAATATAGTAAGTTACTGATGTGGAAAATAATAAATTTACTCTTACTCTTACTCTTACTTTTACTTAAAGTAAATTTAAAAGCATTTACTTTTGGATACTTAAGTACCTTTAAAAGCAAGTACTTTTCTACTTTTACTCGAGTAATATTTTGACTGAGCTACTTTTACTTGTAACGGAGTACATTTTGACCAGTAGTATTTGTACTCTTACTCAAGTACTGGGGTCGAGTACTCTGTCCACCTCTGCCTGTGATATAGTCCAAACAAACACACCTCCATAATGTTTTTCATTCATGAGCTGTCTCAAAAACATGGCTCATCAGGACAAGAACTGGTCCAAAAGTAGTCCACAGATCCTTACAGGAGCATTAGAGTACCCAAGTACCAGTACCAGTACTAGAGTGATGCCATCCAGGGTCGTTCCATGGTGAGATGGTGTATCCCCGCGGCCTTCGGGTCCAGAACGAACAACCTGATTGGACTTTCATTGTTTGTAGGGTCACATGACTCATCCTTCGTTCACATTCAGCCGGCGTCTGGAACGCTCAGTGTTCATCTGCAGCTCGCCGGTGTTGAGGGAGGAGGCGGGATGATGGGCACCGCATCGTTGACGTCCTGTTTGGTCCCAAGTCCTGCCAAGACGACGTCAACAATGCCAGAATCTAATGAATACACTCCAACACGTAATGACTGAGTAATCAGATTATTTGCAGTCTCGGCTTTATTCTGACAACGCCACCGCCTGCATCTGCGCTCCGCCGGTAATTACCGGGCCAGGCCGGCGAGCGTGAGCAGCATTTGCATCCCGCATAGGGGAGTTGCATTGCAGATGATTGTGCTGAATTGTTTTTGCAACATGAACGTCCAACCCAATAAAGTTAATGATCTTGAAAGACACGGAGGCAGAGGAGGAGGAGGGAAAGCAAATCCATTAAAATGCAGATGTTCACCATCCGACGGCAGCCGTGATGGCGGCCATGTTTCCATGTAATTAAACGATTGTTTTTTTCCAGGAACGGTCTCAGCTTCCTGTTGGTCTTCATTCGGTTCCCTTAACGTGAAAATCCTGTGACAAAATCCTGGGAATCATTCCTCTGAATCTACAGATATTTTCAACTGGTTCAACAAACGAGAGGTTTGTAGCCTATTTATCCAGGTGCATTATGGGCAATGTGGTATTGAAGCGTTGACAACTCTTTTTTGTTTTGATATTTTTATTAGGGGGTAAGGCACAGTTGAACAGGAATAAACAAAAAAGATATACAGTCTACCTCCTTTTTTTTTTTTGGGATTAAGAACAGAACAAAAAATCCACACAAAACAATGATAAATACACGAAAATTATTATATTCTTATATATAAGTAATATTTAAGTATTTAAGCTAAACAGTATGAATTAAAAAAATAGATGAGTAAAAAGGGGGAAAAAAAAACAAAAAAAAAACAAAACCCAAAAACAAAAGAAAAGTAAATAAAAAGATAAATAAAAAGGAGGAAGAAAGAGAGGAATGAGAGAAGAGAGGGAGGGGGGGTGATCCGTCAATCAGGAGGCAGGGACTGGAGAGAGTGGAAGAATGTAAGAAAGGGAAGCCACTTATTATAAAATTTGTTGCAACTACCCTTCAGTGAATATTTAATCTTTTCCAGCTTCAGAAAAAACATGGTGTCGTTCAGCCACTGGGTACTAGAAGGAGCCTTAGTCGACTTCCAGTGGAGAAGAAGGTGGCGTCTTGCCAGTAAGGAAGTAAAAGCCAAAATGTCTTTTTGGTTTGAAGTAAACCGGCCATGGTCCTCTGGGAGCCCGAATATGGCAACATGGGGGGAGACTTTTATATTCACCGAGAGTATTTTTGACATGGTGTCAAAATAATTCGACCAAAAGCGAGAAAGTAGTGGGCAAGAGTAAAACATATGGGTTAAATTGCAGGACGAGGCATGACATTTGTCGCATTCGTCAGTGACACTGGGATAGATCTGTGAGAGTCGAGCTTTAGAAAAGTGGACTCTAAACAGTACTTTAAACTGTATAAGTGTAAGACGAGCGCAGGATGAACTTGTGTAAATTTTTTTAAGAGCAGCGTCCCACCAGTCATCCTCCAAATCTAGATCCAGTTCATCTTCCCAGACAGCCCTAACTTTAATAACTGGAGAGAGATCGAAAGACAGAAGGTCATCGTAAACCTTAGAGATCAGTGATTTTTGAAGTGGATCATGGCTTAAAAGCACCTCCCACTGTAGAGTCGGCGGAGAGGATGGAAAAACTGGAAACAAAGCTTTAGCGCAGTGTCTAATCTGAAAGTATCGAAAGAGATGAGAAGGCGGGAGATTAAATTCACCTGAGAGATCTGCAAAGCTGCGAAAGATACCATCCTTGTAAAGATCTCCAAAACTTTTCAGGCCCTTATTATGCCATATGAGAAAGGTTGAATCTGTAAGCGGAGGTCGAAATAAATGATTGTTCAGTAATGGAGCTAAAGTAGATGCTGACTTAAATTTGAAGTGTTTCCTAAATTGATACCAAATTTTAAGTGTGGAGTGAACCACTTGATTATTTGTAAAGACAGAGAGGTTGGATGGAATAGATGAGGTAAGTAGAGCAGGTAAAGAAGATGAAATGCATGACTGTGCCTCCAATTTACACCATGGCATATTCACCGATTTGAACCAAAATGAAATTTTTTGAATATGTGCTGCCCAATAATACAGTTGAAAATTGGGAAGTGCCAGTCCGCCATTGAATTTACATCTCTGAAGTGTGGATTTGCGGATTCTAGGAGCCTTCCCACACCATAAGAAGTCAGAAATAGTTTGATCAATTATTTTAAAAAAGTGTTTTGGTAAGAAAAGTGGAAGACAATGGAACAGAAATAGAAATTTGGGCAAAATATTCATTTTAACTGCGTTAATTCTTCCAATTAATGAAAGAGGTAAGCTTTTCCATCTATGGAGGTCAGATTTAATTGTAGACATTAAAGGTGAGAGATTAGCAGAAAAAAGAGAGCTTAACGTTCTGGTTACGTTGATCCCAAGATACCTAAAGCCGGAAGGACTAATCTTAAAAGGGATATCTGACTGTACGAGCTGTGTTGCTGAGTCATTAATGGGATAGCATTCACTTTTAGATACGTTCACTTTATAGCCTGAGAAAGACCCGAATCTCTGGAAAGCAGATAAAATTGAAGGAATGGAGAGGACAGGATCCGAGACATATAACAGTAAGTCATCAGCGTAAAGTGACAGCTTATATTCTGTTCCCAATCGGGAGATCCCAGTAAAAGTGGGGGAGGACCTCAGAAAGATTGACAGGGGCTCTATAGCTAGTGCGAATAATAGGGGAGAGAGGGGACACCCCTGTCTGGTGCCACGGGCTAGAGTAAAAAAATTGGACTGAATGCCATTAGTGGAAACGCTTGCTTGTGGAGACGTGTAAAGGAGACGAATCAAAGAAATGAACCCATTCCCCAGCCCAAACTTCTTCAGTACAGTAAATAAATAGTCCCATTCAATCCTATCAAATGCCTTTTCAGCATCGACTGAGATTACGACTTCAGGTGTTGTGGTGACAGTTTTAGAGTGAATAATATTTAAAAGTGTCCGCACATTAAAGAATAACTGTCGCCCCTTAACAAATCCTGTCTGTTCATTTGAGACAATAGTTGGCACAATGTTCTCCAAGCGATAAGCCAAGGCTTTAGCAAGGATCTTAGCATCTACATTTATTAACGAAAGAGGTCTGTATGAGCCGCAGAGAGTTGGATCCTTATCTTTTTTTAAGAGGAGACTTATGGAGGCTTGCCTTAAAGTGGGAGGGAGAGTGCCATGTTCCAGTGATTCCTTATAAACAGCATGCAATAAAGGGGACAATTTATCCTGAAATTTCTTAAAAAATTCCACTGGAAATCCATCAGGGCCAGGAGCTTTGTTATTTTGCATACTTCTCACAGCGAGATTAATTTCTTCTACCGTTAATGGCGAGTCAAGATTTTTAGCAGCATCGGAGCCTATAACAGGAAAGTTGAGGCTATCTAAGAATGAATTCAATTCAGTGGAGCCAGATGGAGATTCAGACGTATATAAAGAGGAATAAAATGAGTGAAAGACAGAATTAATGGCGGTGGGATCCTGATGCAATGAGCCTGATGAATCTTTTATCTGAAGGATCATACGTGAGGCTGCCTGGCGACGTAACTGATGAGCCATGAGCCGACTTGCCTTGTCTCCATGTTCATAATATACGGAGCGTGATCGTAAGAGAAGTCGCTCTGCGTCATTAGTGGTAAGGAGATCAAATTCAGTCTGTAAATCGACACGTTGCTTAAGAAAACTGGGAGAGGGGCAAGTAGCAAGTTGTTGGTCCAATTTTGTGATCTTAATAGAGAGTTCTTGTAATTTGGCTTTCCGGGACTTATTCAAGTGAGCAGAGAAGGAGATAATTTGTCCCCGCAAATATGCTTTTAATGATTCCCACAGCAGTGAAGATGAAATTGGTTCCATATCATTTTGATTTATAGAGATGTAATCATCAATTTTAGTTGTAATAAAATTGGTGAACTTATCATCTGAGAGAAGTAATGTATTGAACCTCCAAGATGTTGAGTAGCGTGGCTGTGAAGAGAACTGAATATCCAAAGAAAGAGGAGCGTGGTCGGAGATCACAATAGGATGATAATCAACAGACAGTACTTTGGGAATTAGTTTAGCATCAATAAAATAATAATCAATCCGAGAGAAAGATTGATGCATCTGAGAAAAGAAGGAATATTTTTTGGTACAAGGGTTATAAAATCTCCAAGGATCGGTGCAACCGTTCTTGGACACAAAATCTGAAAGAGACCTCGACATTGAAGAAGGAGTCAGATTTCGTGGGCTGGAGCGGTCTAGTTTGGGGTCAATTACGCAGTTCATATCCCCGCCAATTATAAGAAGACTGTCGTTCAATGAGGGGAGACATTCAAAAAGCTTGTTCATAAAGTGTGGGTTGTCAAAATTGGGGGCATATATATTAACTAATAATATGGGAATATGAAATAGCGTACCCGCCACAATTAAGTATCTGCCGTTTTTGTCTGAAATCACCTTAGATGCTGAAAACTGCATTGACTTACCAATTAATATAGCAACCCCCCTGGCCTTAGAGTTGAAATCAGAGTGAAACACCTCAGAAACCCAGGGACATTTAAGTCTGACCTGGTCTTTGGTGCGCATGTGGGTTTCCTGAAGGAACACTAAGTCAGCTTTAAGACGTCTCAGGTGAGCAAATATTCTCGATCTCTTAATTGGACTCCCCATGCCTTTGATATTCCAGCTCAACAACCTCACAGAAGTACCAGTATTAGTGGCCATATGTTAAATTCCTAAAGATAGAGATGTACCGAATGCGGATCCCCAAGGAAGGAAAGGAAAGAAAGGGATGGAGGGAGGAAAGAAAGAGAAAGAAAGAGGAAAGAAGAAGAAGAGAAAAAAAAAAAAAAAAAAAAAAAAAAAAAAGGGGGGGGGAAATTGAAAACAACAACAAACTTAACCTACTGAACCCCCCACCCCCCACCCCCCAATTGCACTTACAACGACCCCATCCCCAAACGATGGAGAACCCAGTGCAAACTCCAGAAGGAGTCAGATCCCTGAAAAGAACACTTACGGCTTTAAGCATAACTAACAAGATAATAACTAACAAGCTTCGTGTTGAGCTCCTGCAAGCCCAGCAACATTAACAGAGAGGTACAACCAATCACGACCAAGTTAAACTGAAAACCACATACCGTGTATATATGGGAGAGAGAAAAAAAAAAAAAAAACCGACACTGATGAACTGAAAAAAGTTCAACTAGACTTTGAGCGACGTGATGAAAGCGCTGGCCTCCTCTGCCGACCTGAACTCCCTTTCTGCGCCGTTGTGAGTGATGCGGAGGCGGGCGGGGTACAGCAGACCGTAGCGGATCCCCGGGATCTCGCGGAGCCGGCGGCGGACGTCATTAAAGGCGGCGCGGGCACGGGCCGTCTTCTGGGTGTGGTCGGGAAAGACAGAAAAAGTCAACTCTCCACACGTAATCCGTTGCTGAGCCCTGGCTCGGCGCAATATATCCACACAGTCTGTATGATAGTGCAGACGGGCGATGATGGGACGAGGGCGCTCTCCGGGCTTCGGCTTCGGCTGGAGGGTGCGGTGCGCCCGGTCCAGGAGAGGCTCCTTCTCCAGGCTGAAAGCCTCCTTGAGCAGAGAGGGAATATCCGTAACAGCAGAAGAGGTGGAAAAATCTTCAGGAATTCCCACGATCCGTATGTTATTGCGCCGGGATCTCGCCTCCAGATCCTCGCATTTACCATCCAGCCTCATCAGTTCAGCTGACAGATGCTCCACTTTAGCCTGTAAGGTTGTGATGTCATCGGTGCAGGATGAAAGAGATGTTTCCATTTCAACCACGGTGTTCTTCAGAGCGCGCACATCAGACTGGATGTTTGTAATGCTTTTTGATAATTCCGACTTCACCGCTTGCAGCTCAGTCTTGATGCTCGACAGGTTTTCAGTTAAAGCAGTCTGAAGCTCCGCTTTAAAAACAGCCGCCATCTCAACGCGGAGTGATGCGAGCAGCTCGGCCTTAAAGTCGTGTGAAGGAGCGGCCCCGGCGGCCTCGGCCAGGCTGGACGGGGGGTCACCACGAGGCGGGGATGCTGCGTGCGGAGAGGGCCGCGGCGGTGGCGCGGATGGTTTGAGTTTTGGAGGCATTTTGGTCGGCAAAAATACGGGGCCAAAGTAAAATAATGAAGGTCGGGAAAAATAAACCGAAGGAAGATGAAAAAGCTGTACCAAAAATAGATATTTTTAAAGGTTGTTGCAGGAGCTCAAAAAAACACGTCCTAGTCCATTAGTCGCTACACCGGAAGTCAGCGTTGACAACTCTAAGCAACAGAAATGTTGACATGTAATGTGAAACATTAAGTATAAAAACATGTTTTAAAGGTTCAAATTACTTGAATTGATGACGTTATTGATGTTTTAATGAGGTTTAAATTAAATAATTTGAATGGTTCCTCCGGTTGCTGCTCACATCCCAGCCGGATGTTCGTACGTTCACGCTCTACATGTCTGGAAACTAGTTTTTCTCCAGATATTCTATATTTTTCTGTTTTTTGGTTCTCCAGGCACATGCAAGGTTCCCTGTGTACTCCAGGTTTCCTTGGGGTACCACAGGTTTTCAGGTATTACTACTACTGCTGCTGTCATTTAGCAGACGCTTTTATCAAGAGCAACTGACATCTGCGAGAGACAGTCTTGATGTAATTGTGTAATTAAGGCAATTAAAGGTTTCAGCACAGTACTTTGGCTTTGTCAGATACCCTGGTTTGTGTGTTGGTACCCTTTTTGCTTTTTTTTTTTTTTTCAATTATGCTTTTTATTGTTTCGTTCACAGACATTCATCATGATTGTCCAATGCATCCACAGGTGTATAATCAGAGCAGCAAAAATATACAAATAAAGAGGTATATAAAAATAAGTTCAAAAATAAAAAATAAATAAATATGCATACGTATCATAGCAGATGCAGCTGAATTCACAAAAGGTTGACATTGAATGATAGTTTTGGGCTATTTTTGATTTTTTCCACATAGCCTACTGCCAGTTTGTCAAAGGTTTTCCCAGATAGTTGGTTTTATCCGGATATCAGTAGTTTTCTCTGCAGACTCCAGATATTCTGGTTTTTGAGAATTTTCTCTGGATAATCCTGGTTTTTCAAGGACTTTCTGTGAAAAATATTTTGTTTGCGCAATCAAACAATGTGGGATTTATTTATTTTTTTTTACATTTAAAAAAAAAAAAATTCAAAAATGTTTTTCTTTTTTTGTCAAAAAAAAAAGATTCAATCTTTTGTTTCGTCGGGGTTTTCGACCTGGTTTTTTGGTGCAGTACTGTTTATTTTTATTATTATTTTATTTTATTTAGACGGGACAATGCATATTAATGCACACTACATTAAGCAGTGTGAATACACCGGGTTTTAGCAGTAATGCTAGTTTCCACCCGCAGTCCCCCACAAACAACCAGACACACTCACACTCACACCAATCACCAATATCTGGTACTCTTTTGGATTTTCTCCACATTCCACGTTTTTTCCGGGTTTTCTGAACGTTCTGGCTAATCCAGTATTTTATCTGCGTCCTTTCTTTCTTTGTATTGCTTTTAGCGGTCGACTTCCTCCAGCTCCAGATGTAGCTGCTGTACCCCAGCGTTTCTCTGCACAGTCCAGTTTCTGTCCGGTTAATCAGGGCTTTTCCTCCACGTCTTCTCCGGGTCCTCCGGTTTCTCGCTCCGGTTTTCCCAGCATCCCCCACAAACACGCACATCAGGCTGATTGAAACACAGCGTGTTGGTGTTGAAGCTACGCGGCGATAAAGTAGACGCGTTGTTACCGAGAGCAGGATATTGCTCGAGTCCGAGCGCCGTTTGTGGATTCAACACAACAACATCCATCAGCAAGACGCGCTCGCGGAGAGCGGTTTTGTGTGTAATTAGCCGCCCGTGTGATTACCAGGTAAAACAAACTGTGTGTTTTGTTGGCAGCAGATAAATCTGCGCTCAACTCGCCGTAATGACCCGTGTAATTTTTGAGCGGCGCCTACGCGGTGGCTCTTTTAACACGTATCATTAGTGGGGTTGTATATTAGATATACATTCTGGGCCTTAATTTGGTCTCCCAGGAGCACTTGTAATGATGCAGCTGCCGGCTGCAGGACACCTTTAATTTATTTATTTTAAATGTTGGGAGTAATTGAGTTCTTGAGATGTGAGGAGCGCCGGCTGCTGCTCAGAAATGCATTAATTCCCCTCCACAATCTGTTGTGGAGATTAATATGAGGGGAGCATCTGATGCGGAAATAAATAAATAAATAAACAAACGAGACGCCAGCAGGAGCTGGTTGGTCTCCTGCAGAGACGGTTCCTGCTGCCGTCAGGTGATGACGTTTGAGCTCCCGCAGGTCGGACCAACCAGGAACCTACCAGACCAACCAGGAACCTACAAGACCAACCCAGAACCTTCCAGACCAACTTTAACTTTTTTAGGGGAGGAAAGTATCAGATGTCCAGATATTAGTTAGTTTTGTTTTGTTGTGTTTTCAAGAACTGCAGGTCCAGACCCTAGTGGTCTGTAGAGGACCTGCAGGTCTGGATCCAGATCAGGGGCCTCATTTAAAATGGAGTGCGTAGGATTCATACTAAAAGTGCACGTACACCCAAAAGCCGAAAATGGCGGGCGCAAAAAAAAATCTGGATCTATAAAACCGCGTGCACGCAGACTTCCACGTAAGGTTCTCTTTATAAATCACAGTCCAGCTGGAAGGTTGCGCAGCTGAATCCGCCTCATATCCCGCCCTCTACACGCCCACTTCATACCAAAAATGGTATGTTTTTGCATATGAATGAGCCTGCTGAGCATGCGCAGTGGCTTCCTGCAGCCTGTTTGGCGTCAGAATGAATGAGGGTGTCCAGCCACGGTGCCACTGAATTTCACTGAGATCTGAGATCGAGATGTTGTGGATGAGGTGGATGACAGGAAAACGACATTATTTTGTGGTCACAGTAAAAACGGGTTTATGGTTCTGCGTCACACCAACGCAGAGCCTACGGCGTTGGTGCGCGTCGCCGCGTACCCTACGCCGTAGGCTCTGCGTCGTTTTAACGCGGGACCATAATTTAGGCTTACACCTAAGCCTAAAGGTTTCCTAAAGGTTTCACGCGCGCGTAAAACTCATTGTATATATAAAAAAATCTGTGTCCCTTTAGGGAAGAAATGAGGGGCTCCGTGGAGCCCCTAAACGCTCTACGAAGCCCCTCATTTGTTCTGTCCTAAAGCGGTGGGTGAAGAGGAGGTTGCAGCAGCTCCAGCAGCACCAGAGTCCTGACTGACTGAGCTTCACACACAGAGGGACACGATCAGCGCTATTTTATTATAAGTCTGATATATGTTGTGATATGTGATGACATTATTAAGAGTATGACATGAATCTGGCTTAATTTCACCACCTCACAGCCTGCCTCGCCAGTTCCCTGTGTCTTAAGTAAATTCTTACGGGAGGGTGAGGGTTGCCGTAAAGATAAGCATATTTTTCGGTTAGTTTTTTCTTTTTAGATCCGAGGCTTTGCGTAGATGGCGGCTTCCGCAACTTTCAGGCGCTTTTTCTGCGCAAGCAAGCTTTATAGATGAGGCCCCAGGTCTGGACTATGAACCATAATCAAGATAAAGGACTGAAACTATGGAGCCAAATCAAGGCCAAAAGTTTTGCTAATTTGAAAATAAAATTTGAACCTGAAAATTCTTTTTTACAGTTTCAATTTTTTTTTTTTCGGTATCAGATCTTTTTTTCAGTTTCAGAACTTTTTATTTCAGTTTCAAATCTTTTTTTCAGGTTCAGATCTTTTTTTTCAGTTTCACTTCTTTTTTTTCAGTTTAAAATCTTTTTTTTCAGTTTCAATTTTTTTTTCAGTTACAGACTTTTGGCCCCGATCTGGCGTGGGGGGCGTGACATCAGCTGAGAGGGGCGTGGCATCATGAGTGACAGCATAAGAGAGAAGGCGGGGGACGTTCCTCAGTCATGTGGATGATGATGCCACGCCCCCCCACGCAACATCGGGCCAAAAGTCTGAAACTGAAAAAAAAATTTGAAACTGAAAAAAAAGA